>NC_069504.1:590846540-591119040 GCF_027579735.1 Bombina bombina
TCTTATACTAAGGGACTTACAACCACTGCAACAATTGTACAATTATTTCATTTGCATGGACATATAAAGTTAATCAACTAGAATTGCACATAGGAAAAATTTGAAAACACACTTCTGCAGCTTGGCATTAGCTGTCATAGTTTATAGCAGCAGGGACAGATTTCCTACATTATTATTATCATTATTATGATCAATTATTTGTATAGTGACGCAAAGTTCCGTAGCGCCGGGTACAGAGATAGAGGTAAATGAGTAAAACAGTTTGTGAAACTATACAAAAACATAAACAGACTAAAATCTAGTATAGGAGGAAGAGGGTCCTGCTCTGGAGAGCTTACAGTCTACAGGGTGATGGTGCAGAGACATAAGGTCTGGAGAAGCTTGTCACATGGATTGTAGTTGCAGCAGTGAGTCAAGGCAGTTCAAGAATTATTTTGGTCAGGATGAGAGATGGAGGAGAGATGCTAAGCCTCTCTAAATAGCTGTGTTTTCAAGGAGCGTCTGAAGCTTTTCAAGGTTGGAGACAGTCTTATGGAGACAACAACATTTTTGTTTTTGAACATTATAAAAACAGATAGATTAGAAAACATGAACAAATAAATTACATCCTGACTTGGACATCGGGGTAGACTACCCTAGTCCACAGTGACCATGGGATTATTCTGCCCATACTTCCGGTCACTGTTCTAGCTAAAGTCAGTCCCTGTATCGGGCCGGAAGTTTCACCACTCTTCCGCTTGATGTAACTTTGCATGAACTGTCCTCTGATACAGAAGATGGTGAACAAGAGTCTGCTGGAGGCAAAGATATATCCCCGCTGTGATCTTGCTGAGGGGAAGGCACCTCTCTTAGAACAGGGGATCCCACCGGCGGTGGTACTGAGGTACTGAGGTAGGACTTGTGATATCATTCAGGGGTGCAATTTCCAAATACCTGGAATACTAGTCGATCACAACAAGAAACTTTTTCCCGTGCAGTTCACACAAATCAGCAGCTATTTTCTGCCACGGCCCCGCAGGCAGCGGAGTAGACATCAAGGGCTCGCTTCTCTGAGTAGGCCAGCGTTCCCGGCAAAAGGCACATTAAGACACGTGATTTGCAATGTCGGAGCTGATCCCAGGCCACCACACGGCTGTAGCTGCCCTTTCTCTGCACTTTGTAATGCCTAAGTGGCCATCGTGAATCCTGTTTAACATCTCCTTCCTCATACTGACAGGAATTACAATGCGGTCTTAGAACAGCACCAACCCCTCCAGCTCCGTGAGTTGCGACCTCTCTGGCTGGTAAGCATTTAAATACATCCAGGCTGCCCGGCTCTCGGGCCAGCCTTCTTTTATGTACCTTATAACTTCTTGCAGATCTGTGTCCAAATATGTCTCTTTCTTTATCTCTTCCAGTTTCCTTGAAGAAATGGACTTAGAGGCCAGAACTGAATCAACGTACACTTTCACATCCAATTCTGTGGAGGATTCTTCAGCAGCAGCCAGCGGGAGCCTGGATAGTGTATCTGCCACAACCAGTTGTTTCCCCGGCACATGCACTGCCTGAACATTGAACCTGAGCAGTCTCATTAAAAGTCTCTGGCATCTCAAAGGTGTTTTGTCAATGTCATAAGAATTGATTAGAGGGACTAGCGGTTTGTGGTCAGTTTCCAGACTAAATTTCTCCAAACCCACTAGATAACACTGAAAGCGCTCACAGGCCCAAACTGCAGCCAGGCACTCTCTCAATTTGGGCGTATTTTGACTCCGCAGCCGTCAGTGTGCGGGAACAGTAGCCGATAGGCTGTAGTATGTTGTCATTCAGCTGCAGGAGTGCAGCCCCCAACCCATAACTACTTGCATCGGCACTAACCACAGTCTTTTTTGAAGGGTCGTAGAACCCCAGCACTGGGGCAGACCCCAGCAGGGACTTGGCATGCAGAAAAGCTTTTTCCTGTGAAGGTCCCCAGACCCAGGCAACGTCTTTCTTAAGCAACTCTGTGACAGGGTGTAAAACTGTTGAAAAATCTGGAAGAAACTTGCCCACGTAGTTTACAAGGCCCAATATCTGTCTCAGCTCATGCACATCCGAAGGGCTTTTCATCTGTTCAATAGCACAAATTTTCTCGGGGTCTGGCTTGATGCCATCCCCGTTGATGATATGCCCAAAGTAGCATAATTCAGTTTTCCTAAAATGAAATTTTTCTTTATTCAGCTTCAGCCCAGACTCTTTGATAGCCTGTAGCACACAACTTAAACGCTGATCATGCTCCTCCACTGTAGACCCATACACTAGAATGTCGTCCATGACGACCGCTGTGCCCACGTCGTCACTCAGGAGAGAACTCATTTCCCTTTGAAAGATTTCAGGAGCGGAGGATATCCCAAAGGGGAGTCTGCAGAAGCAGAACCGACCTACCGGTGTGATAAAGGTAGTCAGTTTGCGGCACTTTGGATCCAGGGGGATCTGCCAAAAGCCGCTAGAAGCGTCTAATGTGGAAAAGAACTTCGCCCCAGCCTACTTTGGAGCTATATCTTCTAATGTCGGCAGCACAAATCTCTCTCTCTTTACTGCTTCATTCAACCTTTTCAGGTCCACACAGATGCGCACCTTTCCGTTTTTCTTTGCAACTGGAACAATGGGGGCACACCAATCAGTCGCTCCAACAACCTCTTCAATAACCCCCATAGACTTCATGCGCATAAGCTCTTACTCCACTTGAGGCATGAGCGGAAACGGGATTCTACGAGGGGTAGAAATACTGTATGGGACTGCGTCACTTTTAAGTGCTATACGGACAGGTTTGCAGTTCAGTAGGCCCAACTCGCCAAACATATCTTCGGAAATCTCATTCACTCTGGCCACGAGGCCCAAGTCACAGGCTGCTTTTCTGCTCAATAAACTGTTAACACACTGACCTCGGATCACATGCACCCACATGGTAAACTTCCTTTGCTTGTACTCACAGCTGGCAAGAAATTTCCCCACACAATCAATGCGGCCACCAGGACTATGGACATTTGTAGTAACCTTCGCCAGCTGGGGCTGTCGAGGCAGTTTCATAAATTCAGCAAAAGACATTACAGTGATATCTGCTCCTGTGTCAATCTTAAAATCAACTTTGGCTCCCATTACAGTAAAAGTAACTTTCCAATCTTCCTCTGAGCTTGTCCGTTCCACAACAGACCCCACAAAAGACACTTCCTGACCCTCCTGGTCACTGTCCACCTGCATCTCCTTAATGTATTCAGTTTTACACACCACTTCAAAATGGCCTATTCTGTTGCATTTTCTGCACCTTCTATCTCTGGCCGGGCATATAGCACTCTGATCATGAGCCCGGTAGCACCGTGTACATCGCCCATGTTGCGCCCATCCACTTCTAGGCCTTTCCAGTACTTTAGATCTACCGCTCACACTGTGCCTTTCACTAGCAGTTTTCCTAAACTGTTGCACTTCATCCACAATACTCTCAGACCTCAGATCAGCACTTTGCTTTTTCACCAGTTCACTCTGGCGGGCCATCCTAATAGCCCCATCTAACGTTAAATCAGGCTCTAACTGCAGCTTCAGGGAGACTTCAGCATCTGCAATTCCAATAACTATTCTGTCTCTGATTTGCTCTTCTTTAGCAACACCAAACTCACAGAATTCAGCTAATTCATACAGGCTGCGCACAAATGACTCCACAGATTCTCCCACACGCTGATTACGTTTGTGAAAACAAGCTCTCTCATGAATCACATTTCTTTTGGGCACAAAGTGGGCACTGAGATTATCCATAACTATATCAAAGTTAAATTCTTCCCCTTCTTGGAAAATAAAAGCATTGAACACTGGCTCCACATCTTTCCCCATAGAGTATAAAAGAGAATTGACTTGTACTTCACCACTCTCCTTGTTCAGTTTGGAAGCAATCCTGAAGCGCTGAAACCGCTGACCCCATGTGGGCCAAGCTGCAGGCTGAGAGAAGTCAAAAGGCTCAGGTGGGGTAAACTTTGACATTGCAATCGATCAGGAACAGAAGCGCAGTCCAGAACTTCTGATACCATGTCATGAGATGCAGGACATATGCAGGACACAGCACTGATGGTACAACTCTATTTTATTGCAGAGCATAACAATACACATCTAGTCAGGTTGATTGTACTAAACTAACTGCGACACAGACACCGGACCTAAGCCCCGCCCACTAACTAGTGACATCACATTGTGCTCACATCACACAAGTGTCTTGAAATGCTTTTCATCTTATCACGATTAAATCCATATCGGTAAGTTTGAATTAATCAATTCCTGCACGTATTTCACGTGTAGTGATCATCAATCCACCAGGTTTCTAAGCTATTAAGCAGTCGACTTGAACTGTGCACGTTGAAAGCTGCCTTGGACATGACTTAAAATCTGCAACCTCAGAGCTTGCATAAAAAGCAATACAGAATAACAAGCTACCTTAAAGTAAACAACCACAAAAAGGCAATGATCAAACTTGTTTTTTCATACTCTTATTGAACCTACACCTGTTATCTGAACATATATCAATAATTAACTATGATTAACTATAGGAATGATCATTTATCAATGAATAATTGATTCCAATGCTCCTTTAATATTGCTCAATAAAAATGTACATTACTGTGACTATTTTAGAATGTTAAGTTTAATGAGTGCTGATTCCATTGTATATTACTTTTTTTATGCATTTTACATACAATACAGAAATTATTAACAAATAACTTTACCATTACCATTAAAATAAATAAAGAGAGAAGTACTATGTGTCCGCTACAGTGAAAACAGGAAAAGGTGGCTGCTATTGCTTAGAAATATGGATCACATGGTTTTTTTGCTTAATTTAGAATGTAAGCCTGATAACTTAGCTTCATGGAGCCATCAATGTACCCAAATCTATCAACAGTCTGCTGTAACTCAAGCTGGTTTTGACGCAATAAAAAAAAAGGGTAATTTTTAACAACTATGGATCCCGAACGTGCAATTGCTAGTTGCTTGTTACAGTGGACGGAATCACGCAAACTCGATGCTCTGATAAAAGGAGCCCAATAAAGTAAAGTAAAAACACTGTTTAGAAAATCAAACAGAAATCTAGGTTACAACAATACAGTAATAATCAAACCAGACAAAAAAGAAACATTAAAATGTTTTACAAATATTTGTTTTCCCTGCTTTCTCTAGGGTTTAGATATTTGTAATATGCATATATGAGGTAACATTCTAAATGAAATAAATGCACTTTAACCCTTCCAGAACTGTGCAGTTATTTCCCCCCTTTTTGTAGGCTACCAAGTTACTTAAAACTAAATGCACATTGTTTGTGTGCATATACAAGTATACAGTAAAATCTGCAGCTTAATGTTATTAAAATAATGTTATTAGAAAACAGCTACTTGATTCCAGATATCCCCTGGACTAGTTATTATTCATGATGAAGTTGTGATTTCTTGCATAAATTAAGCTTCACAAGAACATAGGTTTAAATTAGCACAGCTATGGGGCTAGTCAGGTGGAACCAAATCCATTACTTGATGTAAAAAGATTTCAATCTTCATCAAGTGGCATCAAAGAGTAATCACTCCATGGGGACATTGAAAACAGTTTTCAAGTCCTGCATTTTAATGTGGTTTCTTAAACTACAGCACATGTAACTGATTAGATTGTGTCTTTGTAATTCCACAACCTGACACTAAATTTGAATTCTACTAGATGAGATCAAGCTAATCAGAAAGTTTAATAAGGATACAGAGGATCCTACTGAAAGGATCTTTTACAGAAACAAAAATGCTCTATACAAAAAAACTTTTTCAAAAGAAACTAAAAAAAATGGTCTCACTTAGAAAAAATTACAAATATTTATAAAATATCAAATGGATTGTCTATACACAATGAGTTAAACGCCTTTGTAGTCAGCCCAACGTTTCAAGAGCAACAACATGATTTTTAAATTCCTGGCTATAAATACATTCCCATTGGAAAGTATCAGCATAAAGGGACGTAATTCACAGATTTCACATTTCTCTAATTGGGAATAGCAGATCCCCCGTTCACACTTAAAACATGCACAGTACATGCAAATGATTTCACCACCATTTACTGAAAATACCATAGAGAAGGTACATTCACAGCACTTAAATTTACATCCATACACAATTTATCATTATTATTAAAGGAAGTTAAAGGTAAATAATTTTTTAATATCTGCATATAAAAGATACATATATTTATGTATTTATATATTTAAATTAAAAATAGTTCAGTTTAAGCTCTGCAATACTTCCAGACACCAAAAAGAATGAATAATAAGCTTCAGGGAGAATGACCCTGTAATTCTTCAGTCAGTACCTTGTCTTTATTTATTTCACTCCTGTTCAGTGCTGCAGAATCTACTGGTACATCACAAATAATGATAATAATAATGTAAAATGGGAACAGAAACAAAACTGTGGGTGAAAAACAAACTATCTATGCTTCCTGGATCTTCCACAGCCTTTAACAATCAGTTGCCAATGTAAAATTCCCCCTCATACACTGCCAGCAAGCACAGAATAAATATTACAACTACCCTGGTGACCTCTTAATTAAATAGCAGTTTCCAAATATTGAAGCAAACGGTATAGGGTTAAGGTATGTATGTTTGTCAAGCTCTGCCCTAACTGAACCATACCATTTTTGGAAACTTAGGCCTAGATTTGGAGTTTGGCGTTAGCCGTGAAAACCAGCGTTAGAGGCTCCTAACGCTGGTTTTAGGCTACCGCCGGTATTTGGAGTCACTCAAAATAGGGTCTAACGCTCACTTTTCAGCCGCGACTTTTCCATACCGCAGATCCCCTTACGTCAATTGCGTATCCTATCTTTTCAATGGGATCTTTCTAACTCCGGTATTTAGAGTCGTGTCTGAAGTGAGCGTTAGACATCTAACGACAAAACTCCAGCCGCAGGAAAAAAGTCAGTAGTTAAGAGCTTTCTGGGCTAACGCCGGTTTATAAAGCTCTTAACTACTGTACTCTAAAGTACACTAACACACATAAACTACCTATGTACCCCTAAACCGAGGTCCCCCCACATCGCCGACACTCGAATAATTTTTTTAACCCCTAATCTGCCGACCGCCACCTACGTTATACTTATGTACCCCTAATCTGCTGCCCCTAACACCGCCGACCCCTGTATTATATTTATTAACCCCTAATCTGCCCCCCACAACGTCGCCGCCAGCTACCTACAATAATTAACCCCTAATCTGCCGACCGCAAAGCGCCGCCACCTACATTATAGCTATGTACCCCTAATCTGCTGCCCCTAACACCGCCGACCCCTATATTATATTTATTAACCCCTAATCTGCCCCCCTCAACGTCACCTCCACCTGCCTACATTTATTAACCCCTAATCTGCCGCACTAACCCTATAATAAATAGTATTAAGCCCTAATCTGCCCTTCCTAACATCGCCGACACCTAACTTCAATTATTAACCCCTAATCTGCCGACCGGAGCTCACCGCTATTCTAATAAATGGATTAACCCTAAAGCTAAGTCTAACCCTAACACTAACACCCCCCTAAATTAAATATAATTTAAATCTAACGAAATTAATTAACTCTTATTAAATAAATTATTCCTATTTAAAGCTAAATACTTACCTGTAAAATAAACCCTAATATAGCTACAATATAAATTATAATTACATTGTAGCTATTTTAGGATTAATATTTATTTTACAGTCAACTTTGTAATTATTTTAACCAGGTACAATAGCTATTAAATAGTTAAGAACTATTTAATAGTTACCTAGTTAAAATAATAACAAAATTACCTGTAAAATAAATCCTAACCTAAGTTACAATTAAACCTAACACTACACTATCATTAAATTAATTAAATAAAATACCTACAATTACCTACAATTAACCTAACACTACACTATCAATAAATTAATTAAATACAATACCTACAAATAAATACAATTAAATAAACTAGCTAAAGTACAAAAAATAAAAAAGAACTAAGTTACAAAAAATAAAAAAATATTTACAAACATAAGAAAAATATTACAACAATTTTAAACTAATTACACCTACTCTAAGCCCCCTAATAAAATAACAAAGACCCCCAAAATAACAAAATGCCCTACCCTATTCTAAATTACTAAATTTCAAAGCTCTTTTACCTTACCAGCCCTGAACAGGGCCCTTTGCGGGGCATGCCCCAAGAAATTCAGCTCTTTTGCCTGTAAAAAAAAACATACAATACCCCCCCCAACATTACAACCCACCACCCACATACCCCTAATCTAACCCAAACCCCCTTAAATAAACCTAACACTAAGCCCCTGAAGATCTTCCTACCTTGTCTTCACCCTACCAGGTTCACCGATCCGTCCTGAAGAGCTCCTCCGATGTCCTAATCCAAGCCCAAGCGGGGGGCTGAAGAGGTCCATGATCCGGCTGAAGTCTTCATCCAAGCGGGAGCTGAAGAGGTCCATGATCCAGATGAAGTCTTCTATCAACGGCATCTTCAATCTTCTTTCTTCCGGATCCATCTTGCAGACCTCCGACGTGGAACATCCTTGTTACAAACTGCTATTTGTGACTGGCCCTTTAAATGGAAGGTTGCCCTGCTTCCCTGGATTTTGGAGAAGCCTATTTGCCAGCCTCCTTCCTCATGACTATGGCCCCTGGAAGATTGTGCCCCTGAGAGTATATTGACTTTTGTTGGGTGTGTGTGGCCCTTTGGGAAACGTCTGGGGATATATTGTGACTCTGGTGAACAATGCCCCCTTTAAGACTATGTCCCCAGACCTGTGAAATGACTTGTCCCTGGCTTTCTCCCACTTGGTTCAGTTTCATTGTGTGCCATTAAGAGTTAAATTTTGTTCAGCTTCAAGAAACCTATTCTACATACAAGTCTGCTGGGATTAGCTCTAATTAGGTTTAGTGATCAACTTTCCCATTGTCTAATCAGACTAGTATTGATAAGGTGGACTGCATTGTTTTATTGTGTGTAATGTTATCTGCTGAAGTAAATGTTGTGGCCTGTCAAAGGGAATGTCTCTCTATCTAATATCAAATGTGTGATGGGGGATTTTATGCCTCCCCCTGAGAGTGTCCTGTTTGCATGTAACCTCAATAAAAAGGAGGCTGTGTGTTCCAGCACATCAGACCTATTTTTGACCCTCTAACTTGCAGCTTTGACTCATGTTTGTAGGGGACAGCTTATAATCACTACAGGGATTGCTATGTTTTTCATACTCCCTTAGCTACAGGGATTGCTACAGAAGGAAGAGGTTCGCCTACTGGAGCCTGGTCGTAGGTCCAGGGCGCAGAGCAGACGGCGAGATACCAGCCCAGCAGCGGTGGTTCATAGAGTCTGCATTACTGATGGTGGCTACGCAGCAGTTATAGAGTGACTACGGTGCTGCTGCTCCTTTGGTGAGCGCTAGGAGCATCCTTTTCTACGGTCCAACTTCCAGCCAGCCTGGAGGCAACCGTAACATTTGGCGGCAGCGGTGGGATTGGCGTCCTAGCGCAAGGAGCAGCACCACAACAGCACTGGTATCGTAAGAGAGTAATTGAGGGCAACGCTAGCCACTGCGCAGCGTCCCTACCTACAGCAGCATGGAGCTGACAAGACACTGGTCAGAACCCTGTGAAGAGCACCTCAACCTGATCCGTCGCTATGAGGGCGCTGATTTTGTTCCAGAGGTAAAGAGGCGGCTAGTCCGATATGGTCCAGACCCTGCACAGGAGGTAGTCAGTCGCCTCATCCGGGAATTGGCTACTGAGAACAAAGCGGCACAAGCCTTTGAGCGCCAACTGTGGAGTTTGAGGGTATGGACACCTGGTCTCTCTCCCCAGCCGCAGCATGTTCCACAGGGAGAGGAGAGCAGCGACCTCCCTCCCCAGCGGCAGTATACTGTGCAGAGGGAAGAGACAACCGGTCTCCTTCCCCAACCCCAACCAGAGATACCAGAGGCAGCAGGCCTCATAGACTGGTCCTGGGAGGACCCCCAGCAGGCAGGTGGAGATGGGACCGCAGTCTCTCTACCGGCCCTACAGGGATGCTGGGCAGGCGGCCCAGATCCCCAGCGACAGACCCAGCTACAGGGAGGGGAGAGCATCGACCTCCCTCCCCAGCCGGAGTGTGCCTTCCAGGGAGAGGAGACAACCGGTCTCTCTCCCCAGCCGCAGCATGTTCCACAGGAAGCGGAGAGCATCGACCTCCCTTCCCAACGGCCGCCGGAGTATCAGGAGGAGGAGGTAAGCCAATCTCCCCCTCCCCAGCTAACTCCTAACTTGGGCCCAGGGTTAACAGTGGAGATGTTAACCCCCACTGACCCCCACGTTCCCTTTGCCACCGGGCAGGACTATGCCCCAATTCCCCCAGCAGAAGAGCTGGCATCAGGACAGAGCACTGCTGGCCTCTGCCCTACAGACCTTGTCCTTGTTACAGAACTGACCTGCAAACCCCTCACCCCAGCAGAAGCGCTGGCACCAGGGCAGAGTGCCGCTGGCCTCTGCCCCCCAAGTACCATCAGCTATTTGCCCAGCTGCGCCAGGAAGGCCGAGGATGCTGCACTTTCATCCTGCAACCTGATACTTACAGGCCAGTACTACGTATTGTGGGGGGGCTACTTTGCTGCTAGCGATTATTTGTGGGTGGGTTGCGAGACTAACTTAGGCACTGACCGACAGAAGGTCAGGTGCCTTGTTAGTCTCCCTCCAAAAGGGGAGATATGTTACAAACTGCTATTTGTGACTGGCCCTTTAAATGGAAGGTTGCCCTGCTTCCCTGGATTTTGGAGAAGCCTATTTGCCAGCCTCCTTCCTCATGACTATGGCCCCTGGAAGATTGTGCCCCTGAGAGTATATTGACTTTTGTTGGGTGTGTGTGGCCCTTTGGGAAACGTCTGGGGACATATTGTGACTCTGGTGAACAATGCCCCCTTTAAGACTATGTCCCCAGACCTGTGAAATGACTTGTCCCTGGCTTTCTCCCACTTGGTTCAGTTTCATTGTGTGCCATTAAGAGTTAAATTTTGTTCAGCTTCAAGAAACCTATTCTACATACAAGTCTGCTGGGATTAGCTCTAATTAGGTTTAGTGATCAACTTTCCCATTGTCTAATCAGACTAGTATTGATAAGGTGGACTGCATTGTTTTATTGTGTGTAATGTTATCTGCTGAAGTAAATGTTGTGGCCTGTCAAAGGGAATGTCTCTCTATCTAATATCAAATGTGTGATGGGGGATTTTATGCCTCCCCCTGAGAGTGTCCTGTTTGCATGTAACCTCAATAAAAAGGAGGCTGTGTGTTCCAGCACATCAGACCTATTTTTGACCCTCTAACTTGCAGCTTTGACTCATGTTTGTAGGGGACAGCTTATAATCACTACAGGGATTGCTATGTTTTTCATACTCCCTTAGCTACAGGGATTGCTACAGAAGGAAGAGGTTCGCCTACTGGAGCCTGGTCGTAGGTCCAGGGCGCAGAGCAGACGGCGAGATACCAGCCCAGCAGCGGTGGTTCATA
This sequence comes from Bombina bombina, assembly GCF_027579735.1. Classification (NCBI taxonomy): domain Eukaryota; kingdom Metazoa; phylum Chordata; class Amphibia; order Anura; family Bombinatoridae; genus Bombina; species Bombina bombina. Next base: position 590,858,068 of record NC_069504.1, read on the forward strand.
GAGTCTGCATTACTGATGGTGGCTACGCAGCAGTTATAGAGTGACTACGGTGCTGCTGCTCCTTTGGTGAGCGCTAGGAGCATCCTTTTCTACGGTCCAACTTCCAGCCAGCCTGGAGGCAACCGTAACATTTGGCGGCAGCGGTGGGATTGGCGTCCTAGCGCAAGGAGCAGCACCACAACAGCACTGGTATCGTAAGAGAGTAATTGAGGGCAACGCTAGCCACTGCGCAGCGTCCCTACCTACAGCAGCATGGAGCTGACAAGACACTGGTCAGAACCCTGTGAAGAGCACCTCAACCTGATCCGTCGCTATGAGGGCGCTGATTTTGTTCCAGAGGTAAAGAGGCGGCTAGTCCGATATGGTCCAGACCCTGCACAGGAGGTAGTCAGTCGCCTCATCCGGGAATTGGCTACTGAGAACAAAGCGGCACAAGCCTTTGAGCGCCAACTGTGGAGTTTGAGGGTATGGACACCTGGTCTCTCTCCCCAGCCGCAGCATGTTCCACAGGGAGAGGAGAGCAGCGACCTCCCTCCCCAGCGGCAGTATACTGTGCAGAGGGAAGAGACAACCGGTCTCCTTCCCCAACCCCAACCAGAGATACCAGAGGCAGCAGGCCTCATAGACTGGTCCTGGGAGGACCCCCAGCAGGCAGGTGGAGATGGGACCGCAGTCTCTCTACCGGCCCTACAGGGATGCTGGGCAGGCGGCCCAGATCCCCAGCGACAGACCCAGCTACAGGGAGGGGAGAGCATCGACCTCCCTCCCCAGCCGGAGTGTGCCTTCCAGGGAGAGGAGACAACCGGTCTCTCTCCCCAGCCGCAGCATGTTCCACAGGAAGAGTTAAATTTTGTTCAGCTTCAAGAAACCTATTCTACATACAAGTCTGCTGGGATTAGCTCTAATTAGGTTTAGTGATCAACTTTCCCATTGTCTAATCAGACTAGTATTGATAAGGTGGACTGCATTGTTTTATTGTGTGTAATGTTATCTGCTGAAGTAAATGTTGTGGCCTGTCAAAGGGAGTGTCTCTCTATCTAATATCAAATGTGTGATGGGGGATTTTATGCCTCCCCCTGAGAGTGTCCTGTTTGCATGTAACCTCAATAAAAAGGAGGCTGTGTGTTCCAGCACATCAGACCTATTTTTGACCCTCTAACTTGCAGCTTTGACTCATGTTTGTAGGGGACAGCTTATAATCACTACAGGGATTGCTATGTTTTTCATACTCCCTTAGCTACAGGGATTGCTACAGAAGGAAGAGGTTCGCCTACTGGAGCCTGGTCGAAGGTCCAGGGCGCAGAGCAGACGGCGAGATACCAGCCCAGCAGCGGTGGTTCATAGAGTCTGCATTACTGATGGTGGCTACGCAGCAGTTATAGAGTGACTACGGTGCTGCTGCTCCTTTGGTGAGCGCTAGGAGCATCCTTTTCTACGGTCCAACTTCCAGCCAGCCTGGAGGCAACCGTAACAATCCTCTTCTCCTGACGCCTACTAGCCGAATGACAGTTCCTTTAAGGGACGTCATCCAAGATGGCGTCCCTCGAATTCCGATTGGCTGATAGGATTCTATCAGCCAATCGGAATTAAGGTAGGAATATTCTGATTGGCTGATGGAATCAGCCAATCAGAATCAAGATCAATCTGATTGGCTGATCCAATCAGCCAATCAGATTGAGCTTGCATTCTATTGGCTGATCGGAACAGCCAATAGAATGCAAGCTCAATCTGATTGGCTGATCCAATCAGCCAATCGGATTGAACTTGATTCTGATTGGCTGATTCCATCAGCCAATCAGAATATTCCTACCTTAATTCCGATTGGCTGATAGAATCCTATCAGCCAATCGGAATTCGAGGGACGCCATCTTGGATGACGTCCCTTAAAGGAACCGTCAATCGGCTAGGAGGCGTCGGGAGAAGAGGATGTTCCGCGTCGGAGGTCTGCAAGATGGATCCGGAAGAAAGAAGATTGAAGATGCCGTTGATAGAAGACTTCATCCGGATCATGGACCTCTTCAGCTCCCGCTTGGATGAAGGCTTCAGCCGGATCATGGACCTCTTCAGCTCCCGCTTGGATGAAGACTTCAGCCGGATCATGGACCTCTTCAGCCCCCCGCTTGGGCTTGGATTAGGACATCGGAGGAGCTCTTCAGGACGGATCGGTGAACCTGGTAGGGTGAAGACAAGGTAGGAAGATCTTCAGGGGCTTAGTGTTAGGTTTATTTAAGGGGGGTTTGGGTTAGATTAGGGGTATGTGGGTGGTGGGTTGTAATGTTGGGGGGGGTATTGTATGTTTTTTTTTACAGGCAAAAGAGCTGAATTTCTTGGGGCATGCCCCGCAAAGGGCCCTGTTCAGGGCTGGTAAGGTAAAAGAGCTTTGAAATGTAGTAATTTAGAATAGGGTAGGGCATTTTGTTATTTTGGGGGTCTTTGTTATTTTATTAGGGGGCTTAGAGTAGGTGTAATTAGTTTAAAATTGTTGTAATATTTTTCTTATGTTTGTAAATATTTTTTTATTTTTTGTAACTTAGTTCTTTTTTATTTTTGTACTTTAGCTAGTTTATTTAATTGTATTTATTTGTAGGAATTGTATTTAATTAATTTATTGATAGTGTAGTGTTAGGTTAATTGTAGGTAATTGTAGGTAGTTTATTTAATTAATTTATTGATAGTGTAGTGTTAGGTTTAATTGTAACTTAGGTTAGGATTTATTTTACAGGTAAATTTGTAATTATTTTAACTATTTTAGCTATTAAATAGTTCTTAACTATTTAATAGCTATTGTACCTGTTTAAAATAAATACAAAGTTACCTGTAAAATAAATATAAATCCTAAAATAGCTATAATATAATTATAATTTATATTGTAGCTATATTAGGATTTATTTTACAGGTAAGTATTTAGCTTTAAATAGGATTAATTTATTTAATAAGAGTTAATTAATTTTGTTAGATGTAAATTATATTTAACTTAGGGGGGTGTTAGTGTTAGGGTTAGACTTAGCTTTAGGGGTTAATACATTTATTAGAATAGCGGTGAGCTCCGGTCGGCAGATTAGGGGTTAATAATTGAAGTTAGGTGTCGGCGATGTTAGGGAGGGCAGATTAGGGGTTAATACTATTTATTATAGGGTTAGTGAGGCGGATTAGGGGTTAATAACTTTATTATAGTAGCGCTCAGGTCCGGTCAGCAGATTAGGGGTTAATAAGTGTAGGCAGGTGGAGGCGACGTTGTGGGGGGCAGATTAGGGGTTAATAAATATAATATAGGGGTCAGCGATGTTAGGGCTGCAGATTAGGGGTACATAGGGATAATGTAAGTAGCGGCAGTTTACAGAGCGGCAGATTAGGGGTTAAAAATAATATACAGGGGTCAGCGATAGCGGGGGCGGCAGATTAGGGGTTAATAATTGTAAGGTTAGGGGTGTTTAGACTCGGGGTACATGTTAGAGTGTTAGGTGCAGACGTAGGAAGTGTTTCCCCATAGAAAACAATGGGGCTGCGTTAAGAGCTGAACGCGGCTTTTTTGCAGGTGTTAGGTTTTTTTTCAGCTCAAACAGCCCCATTGTTTCCTATGGGAGAATCGTGCACGAGCACGTTTTTGAGGCTGGCCGCTTGCGTAAGCAACTCTGGTATCGAGAGTTGAAGCTGCGTTAAAAATGCTCTACGCTCCTTTTTTGGAGCCTAACGCAGCCTTTATGTGGACTCTCAATACCAGAGTTATTTTTATGGTGCGGCCAGAAAAAAGCCGGCGTTAGTTTTTCGGGTCGTTACCGACAATACTCCAAATCTAGCCGCATGTGCAGTTCAAGCTAAGCTCAGATATATAACTATATAACTATAACAATCCACATTATCCCAGCACTTTAGAGCATCCCAGAGAGTGCCTAGATGTTTTACAGTTGTCTTTGCCTTTTGCCTTTTCAAATGTTTCTAAAGATGTTCAGTTAGGTTAAGGTCTGGTGATTGTGAAGGGAAATTCATGACAATTAGCACTATTTGCTCATCCTCAGACTTCAGATACGATTGGCACAGCTTTGCTTTTAAGATTGTTGTTCCACTAGAAAAGGAATCTTGCAAAAAGAAAATGCTCAGTGTCATCTATATGCAAGCAATGATGCACCAATAAAATGCTCTGTGTGTTTAACTCCTGTAAAGGGTTAAAGGGACATGAAACCCACATTCTTTCTCTCATTAAATAACATGATTTTAAACAACTTTTCAATGTATTGCTATTATCTCATTTGTTTTGTTCCTTTGTTGAATAGTATAGGAAGGATCAGAAGCTGCTGATTGGTGGCTGGACATATTTGCCTCTTCTCATTGGCTTTAAGATAGCTCCCAGTAGTGCATTAGTGCTCCTTCAACAAATGATACCATGAGAATGAAACAAATTAGATAATAGTATGCTCTATCTAAATCATGAAAAAAAAAAACATTTTGAATTTCATGTCCCTTTAAAAATACCACTTAAATCAGCACCAGATCACCAATGCACTACTGGAATCTAGCTGAACACTGACAAGAGACATTTATGTAACCACCTATCCCAAACTAGCTCCTAGTATTACATTACTGTTCCTATGCCTACCTAGGTATGCCTTTCTACAAAGGATGCCAAGAGAACCAAGTAAATGTGGTCAAATAAATATACTGAAAAACTCTTAAACTGGGGACATTGTCATGTTGAAGAATACATTTATGGCCAATCAGATGCTTTTCTGATGGTATTGCATGATGGATAAGTATCTGCCTGTACTTCTCAGCTTTGAGGAGACTATTAATTCAGACGAAATCCCAAAGTTCATTTGCAGAAATGTGGTCCCAAACATGCATAGTATCTCCAAAGTACTTGACTGTTGCTTGCAGACACTCATTCTAGTACCACTCTCTAGCTAGTGGGCAAGGAAACTGCCTTCTGCTACAGCCAAATATTTCACAGTCCAGAGCGCCTGCTGCCATTTTCTGTACCCCAGTTCCTGTGTCTCCATGCATAGTTGAGTTGCTTGGTCTTGTTTCTACATCTGAGGTATGGCTTATTGGCCCCATGTCTTCCATGAAGACCACTTTTGACCAAACTTTTCCAGATAGTAGATGGGTGTACCAGGTTCCCGCTAGTTTCTGCCAATTTTGAGCTTATGGCACTACTGAGCATCTTCTCATTACAAATGGGAAGTTTCCTAGGCTGATAACTGCATCTACAGTCCTCAACAATGCCCATTTCTTTGTGCTTCTTCAGAAGCGCTTTTGCAGCACATCTGGAAAGCCCTGTCTGCCTTGGAATTTCTGTCTGGGAGAGACCTTGCTGATGCAGTATAACTACCTTTACCTTGTATCTTGTTGCTTTGTTCAGTCTTGCTATAGTGTATGACTTTTGACATTAAACTATATTCAGTAACCTCACCTTCTTAGCAGAGTCTGGCTGTTCCTCACTTAGTTTTATTCCTCCTACACAGCTGTTTTCAGTTAATGATTGTGTTTCAACCTACATATTTGGTATAATTGTTTAATCATGAACCTGAATATAAGCCTACAAAATCCATGACTTTGCACAAGTGTACCTACAAGAATTGATGCTGTTTTGAAGGCAAAGGGTGGTAACACCAAAAATTGATTTGATTTAGATTTTTCTTCTGTTCACTCACAGCATTTTGTTACTTGATAAAAAAAAAATTAACATTTCTATTTTTGAAGCCTTTCATACTTTACAGCATTTTTTCACACCTGCCTAAAACGTCTGCACAGTAATATATATATATATACACATACACACACACACACATATATATATATATATATATATATAAATATATATAAATATATATATATATATACATACACACACACACATATATATATATATATATATATATGTATATATATATATATATATATATATATATATATATATATATATATATATATATATATATATATATATATATAAAACTCCCATCACAAAAAGGCACTCGCTGGTCTTCATAAAATATAGCATTTATTTAAATTCATCAATAAAAGACATAACGTTTCGGTGTGTACCATTACACCTTTGTCAAATGTCAAAATAGGATCCAAAAAAACATATTGGTTTTTTTTGGATCCTATTTTGACACGTGACAAAGGTTTAATGGTACACACTGAAACGTTATGTCTTTTTATTGATGAATTGAAATAAATGCTATATTTTATGAAGACCAGCGAGTTCCTTTTTGTGATGGGAGTTCTAATTTATTATTTTATATATGACTGTGTGTGTGTACAAAACAAGTGCATATGCACACTGGCTTCTACATTTTTGAGCTCTATACCATAAAAAAAAAAAAACTAGTCAAGCTGATTACTGATTATTTTTTCTATACTTACAAAGCACACACTCTTCTTGACTTGTGGTGAATGCATTTAGCACTGCTTTCCTATTAATTTTGATTTTACTGCAAGAAAACATGTTGTTCCCTGGTCTCCAAAGTGATTTACTTTAGGCAATAAAATGGACAGCTTGCAGTCATAGAAAGTCCAAAGATATCACTCTATGCCAACAAATAAATAATAAAAAGACCCATATTCCTGTCATATTAAGGTCTTCTATGACTTCAGATATATGACTACTGCAGTACACTAGCAGGGAGAGTTAGTTTATAGTACTAATCACAAAATAGCATTTCTCCAGCAAGATTTATTTCAAGTGTGTTGCTATAAAACTATCAAAATGAAAAATAGGCAAAACACAAAGTTACATTTTTTTTATTTATCCACATGTAATGAAGTCATTTACATGGATGTTAAAACATGTATGTATGTGTTTATGTGTGCAAGTTTTAAAGGGAGATACCTCTTGGTAGAAAAAATAAATGTTTCATTTACAATGATAAAATTATTGAATCTATACATTTTGAAACATCTTTTATAATAACTTATTTTACTTTCTTTTTTTTGTATCAAGTAGGTAGATTGAATCTAAAGTGTCTATTTTCAGCATCAATTAAACTGAATAAGTGGAATTATTACTAGTACAATACACACACATATATATATATATATATATATATATATATATATATATATATATATATATATATATATACATATATATATATACACACACACACACACACCAGGAATTCTGTCTTATTGCACTACAGCTTTAATGTAATGGTCAAGATTTACAGCCGTGTCAGTAAGCTTATTTATAGAAGTAATATTTTAAAAGGAATATTAATTAGAAATCCTATACTAATAATTTGTGGCCAAATAGTGGTAAAATCCCTTGAACAAACAGAAAGATAACATAAGGATAAGTCTGCGCTATATATGTGATCCTCTAGATCAGTGTTTTTCAACTGCGGTCCTCAAGTACCCCCAACAGGCCAGGTATTCATCATAGCTGAACCGGTGAAGTAATCAGCTAATCAGTAACACCATGGTTACTAACCCGCCCTCACCCATCAGCTGATTATTTGAACTGTACACTGGTTCATCTATAATAAAAACCTGGCCTGTTGTGGGTATTTGAGGACCAACAAGAAACAATGGTCTATATATACACCACAAAATTATTATTATCTATTTCAGCAGTATAATGACGCAATATAATTGCTTGCTTTTAAAAGGAAAATGTTTCTAGTTTGCATTACCAGTTTTCAAACAACAGTTTAATAAACATTAATTTAGATGATAGCTCTGTGTTAATTTTAGTTACATGTTAAGGAATTTTGTTTACCCCCTTTAAGATGATACTTTTTATATAATAAGGTCCTTGTTTCTTCTGGGTGTACATGTGAGCTGTATGAATTGTTTATGTGAGGTGCATTGATACTCTTCATTCTTTAAAAAAAAAAGAAAGATAGAAAGGTTGAAAGGGAAATGAGTTTATGTGCCCACTCAAAAGCAAAACCGTAATAGAGATAATAGTGATGGTTCTAGTAATTGTATAAATGTGCTATTTAGATTTCTTATCACTGTAGTTCTATCCAATCACATATTTATTATGTCTGATAATAAACATTAAAAACATGTTATATGGAAAATGGCATAATGTACTGAATGTTCAAAGAGCTTTCAAGATCAAAACAGACAAACCTGAAACAGCAGCGTAGAGCAAGTAGGTGTAGTTACAGCATGAAAGTCTACTGTGTAAAATCCAGCTGGCTTTGATTAGTTCTTTAACATATCTCAGAAAACTAAATGCTCTGGTTATCTTGTTTAGATTGTCAATAGACTCATTTTTAAAGCAGCGACTTACAGGAAAACTGCAGACATGAAGGCTCTATAAAATAAGCATGGTCAACTCTAGCTATGGATGCTTTACAAGGCAAGGATTTGAGAACCTTCCAACATAAAGTAATACAAATATAAAAAAAATAATCTATTTTCATCATCTACTATATAAGCCCTACTGCCTACTTAAAAGGACCACTAAATGCAGTAGAATTGCATAATTAACTAGTACACAATAGAAATATAATGTGATAACACCTACTCTGAAATTCAAAGAAGCAGTAGATTTTTTTTCTAACAAATTTATTTTTTGTTCCATTTTCCGGCCCCCTGTATCATGTGACAAACATCAGCCAAACACAGACTAGTATACATATACCCTAGGAGCCTCTGCACATGCTCGTAGGAAGTGTTAATATAAAAAGACAATGGAAGTACATTTTAAACTGCATGTTCTCTCTGAATCATAAAAGTTTATTTTGACTTGAGTGCCCCTTTAACTGCAGAAACTAACAATGTTTTACTCAGTTCATTTAAATTTGTTTGTAATGTGACCATTTACTTTCTCTGATTTTGTTCTAAACAATTAAAACATAACATACACACATTAAACGATTAAAGGAAAATTTGAAGTCTAAAAATAAATGGATGTAATGTATAATTGATATCTGTTCCACAGAAAATTTACATGAGAAGTTATTCGGCCAAGAAAAAATTGACCTACCCCCTACCTACCAATATGTTATCTTCCTGTCTGCAGTGTGAATACATACATAGTTTTTATCATAGTTAATTTCTCATATTCCTCCATACTGGCACTATAATAGAGACAAATGAAGGATATACAATCTAAGACAGAAGGATAAAAGGACCATTCCCCCTAAGAACTTTTCAATCTAAGAAAACTGCAATGATTCACAGGCGGTTTGTGCAGGGGTTGGTTAGTACACAAAAAAAAAGTTTATTAGTATACAGCAGTTCAGTTTCCGACTTACTTGTCCCTTTAAGAAAAATCCCTCCCTTATATGTTAAAGGGACAGTCTACTCCAAAAATGTTATTATTTAAAAAGATAGATAATCCCTTTATTACTAGGCTGACCATATTGCCGCTTTAAGAAGGGACACATATGAAAAATACATATGTCAGGTTTCTTATACAAAAAATTTCTTTAAACAGCCCTGAAAACAGCCCTGACATATGTATTTTCCATATGTGTCCCTTTTTAAAGCGGCAATATGGTCACCCTATTTATTACCCATTGCCCAGTTTTGCACAGCCAACACTGTTATATTAATACATTTTTCACTTCTGTGATTACCTTGCATCTAAACCTCTGCAGACTGCCCCTTTTCTTTTAAAATACTTGCATTTTAGGCAATCAGTGCTGACTCATAAATAACTCTACTGGAGTAAGCACAATAAACTAGTGTTGCCTAGCTCTGCAAAAACTGTCACAATGTACTGAGATAAGAGGCAGCCTTGTAGAGCTTGTAGGTTTAGCTTTCATCAAAGAAAACAAAGAGAACAAAGCATATTTGATGATAAAAGTAAATTGGAAATGTGTTTTATTTGGATGCCATATCTGAATCAAGAAAGTTATTTTGGCTAGGCTGTCCCTTTAAGTAAGCAAGGGTTGGACAAATCCTGAGTCCGGGATCCAAGTCTCCTACAACTTTACCAATGATTCTCTCTTTAAAATAAATGTTTACTAACTCATGTTTATATAGCTACAAAGAAAAAACATTGTCTGCCTCTTAAAGGGAGCTTGCCTTTATTTTTCAGCATTCTTTTAGGTTCCTAGAATACATTTGTCAAGCCCTGCAAAATGAACAAAGTCTCCCACATTATTTATTTGCATGGAGATATTTAGGCAAACATCTGGGGCGCGATCCGATATCGATCGCAGTTTGCGGCGCAAGCGAGGGAACCGGCGTCGCCCGCAGTTTCAGCTCGCAACTCGAGCCATCCCATATAGGTCGCCGTCAGATGCTAACGTGCCGTAAGTCTCACAAACCAGCGATGTCCAGAAATCTGCGTAAGTACAAATTTCTGGCGTCGCCAGTGACTTGCGCTACGTTAGAATCTGCCGGCGCCTATAAAACCTGACTAAAGTCTAAAACACCCGCACTGTCTAACACGCCTCCCTAACATAGCCCGCACTGTCTAACACGCCTCCCTAACATAGCCCGCACTGTCTAACCCTCTATCCGCTATCCCCCCTCACTAGCCTAACAATAAAAATGCTATTAACCCCTAAACCGCCGCTCCTTTACCCCGCCGCAACCTAATAAAATTATTAACCCCTAAACCGCCGCTCCCGTACCCCGCCGCCAGCTATATTATATCTATAACCCCCTAAAGTGAGCCCCTAACACCGCCGCCATCTATATTAAAATTATTAACCCCTAATCTAAGCCCCTTACACCGCCGCCATCTCTATTAAAATGATTAACCCCTAATTTAATCTACCTACCCTGCCGCCAGCTATATTATCTATATTAACCCTAAGTATATTATAGTTAATATAGGTATTACATTATATATATATTAACTATATTAACCCTAATTATATTAGGGTTAATATAGTTAATATAGTTACTATAGTATTTATATTAACTATATTAACTCTATCTAACCCTAACACCCCTAACTAAATTTATATTAAATTAATCTAATTAATTTATAAACTAAAATATTCCTATTTAAATCTAAATACTTACCTATAAAATAAACCCTAAGATAGCTACAATATAATTAATAATTACATTATAGCTATGTTAGGGTTAATATTTATTTTACAGGTAAATAGTTAATTATTTTAACTAGGTATAATAGATATTAAATAGTTATTAACTATTTAATATCTACCTAGTTAAAATAATTACCCAATTACCTGTAAAATAAATCCTAACCTAAGTTACAAATACACCTACACTATCAATAAATTTAATAAACTACTAACATCTATCTAAAAATACAATTAAATTAACTAAACTAAATTACAAAAAAAAACAAACACTAAATTACAAAAAATAAAAAAAAGATTACAAGATTTTTAAGCTAATTACACCTATTCTAAGCCCCCTAATAAAATAATAAACCCCCAAAATAACAAAAATTCCCTGCCCTATTCTAAATTAAACAAATTTCAAAGCTCTTTACCTTACCAGCCCTTAAAAGGGCCTTTTGTGGGGCATGCCCCAAAGAATTCAGCTCTTTTGCATTCAACAAATACAATCACCCCCCCCCCCCCATTACAACCCACCACCCACATACCCCTATTCTAAACCCACCCAAACCCCCCTTAAAAAATCCTAACACTACCCCCCTGAAGATCTCCCTACCTTGTCTTCACCACACCGGGCCGAACTCCTGATCCGATCCGGGCGATGTCGTCCTCCAAGCGGCAAAGAAGAAATCTTCCTCCGGCGACGTCTTCCTCCAAGCGGCAGCAAAGTCTTCATTCTTCCGGCGGCATCTTCAATCTTCTTTCTTCGCTCCGCCGCCGCGGAGCATCCATCCCGGCCGACTGCTAAACTTGGAATGAGGTACCTTTAAATGACGTCATCCAAGATGGCGTCCGCCGAATTCCGATTGGCTGATAGGATTCTATCAGCCAATCGGAATTAAGTTAAAAAAATCTGATTGGCTGATTGAATCAGCCAATCAGATTCAAGTTCAATCCGATTGGCTGATCCAATCAGCCAATCAGATTGAGCTCGCATTCTATTGGCTGTTCCGATCAGCCAATAGAATGCGAGCTCAATCTGATTGGCTGATTGGATCAGCCAATCGGATTGAACTTGAATCTGATTGGCTGATTCAATCAGCCAATCAGATTTTTTTAACTTAATTCCGATTGGCTGATAGAATCCTATCAGCCAATCGGAATTCGGCGGACGCCATCTTGGATGACGTCATTTAAAGGTACCTCATTCCAAGTTTAGCAGTCGGCCGGGATGGATGCTCCGCGGCGGCGGAGCGAAGAAAGAAGATTGAAGATGCCGCCGGAAGAATGAAGACTTTGCTGCCGCTTGGAGGAAGACGTCGCCGGAGGAAGATTTCTTCTTTGCCGCTTGGAGGACGACATCGCCCGGATCGGATCAGGAGTTCGGCCCGGTGTGGTGAAGACAAGGTAGGGAGATCTTCAGGGGGGTAGTGTTAGGATTTTTTAAGGGGGGTTTGGGTGGGTTTAGAATAGGGGTATGTGGGTGGTGGGTTGTAATGGGGGGGGGGGGTGATTGTATTTGTTGAATGCAAAAGAGCTGAATTCTTTGGGGCATGCCCCACAAAAGGCCCTTTTAAGGGCTGGTAAGGTAAAGAGCTTTGAAATTTGTTTAATTTAGAATAGGGCAGGGAATTTTTGTTATTTTGGGGGTTTATTATTTTATTAGGGGGCTTAGAATAGGTGTAATTAGCTTAAAAATCTTGTAATCTTTTTTTTATTTTTTGTAATTTAGTGTTTGTTTTTTTTTGTAATTTAGTTTAGTTAATTTAATTGTATTTTTAGATAGATGTTAGTAGTTTATTAAATTTATTGATAGTGTAGGTGTATTTGTAACTTAGGTTAGGATTTATTTTACAGGTAATTGGGTAATTATTTTAACTAGGTAGATATTAAATAGTTAATAACTATTTAATATCTATTATACCTAGTTAAAATAATTAACTATTTACCTGTAAAATAAATATTAACCCTAACATAGCTATAATGTAATTATTAATTATATTGTAGCTATCTTAGGGTTTATTTTATAGGTAAGTATTTAGATTTAAATAGGAATATTTTAGTTTATAAATTAATTAGATTAATTTAATATAAATTTAGTTAGGGGTGTTAGGGTTAGATAGAGTTAATATAGTTAATATAAATACTATAGTAACTATATTAACTATATTAACCCTAATATAATTAGGGTTAATATAGTTAATATATATAATGTAATAACTATATTAACTATAATATACTTAGGGTTAATATAGATAACATAGCTGGCGGCGGGGTAGGTAGATTAAATTAGGGGTTAATAATTTTTATATAGGTGGCGGCGGTGTAAGGGGTCAGATTACGGGATAGATAAGGTAGATGGCGGCGGTTTTAGGGGCTCACAGTAGGGGGTTAGTTTATGTAGATGGCGGCGGGGTCCGGGAGCGGCGTTTTAGGGGGTAATAACTTTATTAGGGATTTGGGGGGGGGGGGGGATCGCGGTTGACAGGGAGATAGACATTGCGCATGCGTTAGGTGTTAGGTTTATTTTAGAAGATCGCGGTTGACAGGGAGATAGACATTGCGCATGCGTTAGGTGTTAGGTTTATTTTAGCAGCTAGTTTAGGGAGTTACGGGGCTCCAATAGTCAGCGTAAGGCTTCTTACGGCTGCTTTTTGTGGCGAGGTGAAAATGGAGTAAGTTTTCTCCATTTTCGCCACGTAAGTCCTTACGCTGCATATTGGATACCAAACTGCGCGGGTTTGGTATACCTGCCTATGGCCCAAAAAACTGCGGGCGACGGCAGAAATATACGCGCGTAACTTCTAGCTTACGCCGTATATAGGATACCAAATCCGCGCAATTCTTGGCGTCGCCGGCTTTTGCGGGCGACGATTTTTATCGGATCGACCCCCAGGTTGGAAAGTAAGAGCTAATAAGGGAAAAAATATGCTGATGGTAAATTTGTAAATATTTTTGAACTACATCATTAATTTTGCTTCAATTACATATTTTGAATAGTTGATGTTGCACTGCATAGAACAACTTCACTAATATGTCAACTGAAGTTTTGTTTTTTGTTTTTCAGAAAAAATTATTTTTTTTGAAATGTAGATTCCTGAAAAACAACCAGCCTATTATTTAAAGGGACATTATACACTCATTTTTTCTTTGCATAAATGTTTTGTAGATGATCTATTTATATAGTCCATAAAGTTTTTTTTTTTTTTTTAAATGTATAGTTTTGCTTATTGTTAAATAACATTGCTCTGATTTTCAGACTTCTAACCAAGACCTAAAGGTTTTGGAGAATACCGTCAGCTACCTTCTCCAGCTTGCTCCTGTTTGTGTAAAGGGTCTTTTCATATGCAAAAGAAGGGGGAGGGGGGGACTTTCTTATTTCCCACTTGCAGTGGGCTTTCCAGCTGCCTTTTCAACAGAGTTAAACTGAGAGCTTCAAAGTAAGTTTTTAAACAGTTTTATACTTAGGCTGACCATATTGCAGCTTTAAGAAGGAACACATATGAAAAATACATATGTGAGGGTTCTTATACAAAACCATTTCTTTAAACAGCCCTGAAAACAGCCCTGACACATGTATTTTTCATATGTGTCCCTTTTTAAAGCGGCAATATGTTCAGCCTATTTATACTGGATTTTTATATCACTATCTGTGCATTGTATTCTTTATAGTAGTGTCTATTACATGCAGTTATATGAAAATGAGTGTATACCGTGCCTTTAAGTCATATTTTCTAAACAATGTCAGGTTGTATGTCATGAAATCTTCAGATGACAGTGTTCTGACATCTAGCTGTGGGTCCCAATGCTTATTTGATATTGCATAAAGCATCTTTCCTCTGCTGTAGAGAATAGACGTTTAAAGCAAGTGAACACATATTCCCTATGGACTACTACTGCCTAACACATAACAAAAGGTCAAATGAAGGTAATGAAAAATGCAGGTGTTGAAATACATTTCAGATTTGGTAAGCATCCTTAACCCCTTCAGTGCTTAAACATTTCATACAGGGGCGGAGCCAACTACGGAGCTGTCAGGACGTGCAGAGCTGGAGCTCTCCTGATATCATCACCCAAAACTCATCTAAAACAACTAGTAAGCTCCCCAAATCCCCCTTAATTGGCATTAATTTCCCCACTTACTCTTACACCCTATCCCTGGGTCACTCATCTGGCTCCGGACGATTTCTATACTTCCTAAGACCTTCTCCTCTGTTCCCCTACACCTGCATCCTCATATAATACCCTTACCGGACACCGGAGATAACTCCTCGCTCATCGCTACCCTACCAGCTCCTCCGAGACCACCCGATGGTGATTTGACCACCCCACAGCATTCTGCCTGTCTGCCGCTATCTAAACAGCTGGGGCGGCTCCACAGAAAAGCCCGCGAACGGCGGCCATCTTGTTCAGGCTCCCCTGTATATTCACTGCCGCACGGGACCACGGAGCTCATTACCACTCTGTGAGCACTCACCTCACCTTTGCCGGCCTCACACGCTGGACACTTTGCAACTGAGACCCGCTCCCTCTCACAGCCCTGACAGGCATTCCGGATCGCACACAGCCCTGCAAAACTACAGATCTGAACAGACGCTGACAGATCTGCAGATACATTCGCTGCCATCATCATACCGGCTTTTCCTGTCATTACACCGGAGTGAGTACATGTTTAACTATGGTTACATGGGGGTAGAATTATTCATCTCAGTGCCTATTAATTATACTGCTCATCGGCATAATCCCCCCCTTTCAGCAGAATTGAAACAATTACTGGTATGTGACATCCCTGCATGCATGAGGCCTGAGACTTCTCTCCAGACCGTCTGATTTTCATCTAGCAGCCTCTTGCTCTCACATTACTGGCAGTACAGTGGGACCTATAACTGAGCCTCTGCAAATAATCTCATTACCCTTATATTTTCTTCTGCAGTGCTCATCTAATACCTACATTCTTACTCCAGATTATAAGGCTACCCTTCATAGGGATACCACAGTGCAGAACAGTGCAGAACTCTTACACTGATACCACATAGACTGCGCTAGATACCTCTAAAGAATATCCCCCTCTCCCACCTTTCCCGCGCCCATCCATAGGCGCGGGTCATATCCAAATCCCTTTTACCGGTCTCACCCAGAGGTGGTATATTTCCTGGAGAGGGGAAGACATTCATTCATCCATACCCTAATCTAGAAACAGGTTTAAGGTTTTTCTTCCTCTGCATATAACAAAGAGAATGAAGGGCTAGGGCATCATGCTCTAAGAGGAGCGGGGCGGGTGCTCCCCCCAATTATCAATTCTATCTGGATAGCAGTCGCTTTTTTTTTTTTTTTTCTCTGTGTTTTTTATCTCCATCATGGCACAATCTATCAAAAGAAAGCCAAAGCATCAGGACAATCCTAAGAGGACCCTCACAGACCACTTTCACAGCAAAAATTTCTCGGACCCAGATCTCTCAGGTGAAGACTCTAGAGACTCAGCAGTCCCACCACTTGATCATCCCAAATCTGAGACATCACGTAAAGATAAAACAACACTATCTCAGTCCACCTTTCTGGAATCTATTAAAATCCTGACCGATAAAATGGACACTCACTACTCGTCCCTGAGGCAAGAGCTTCGCCAATCAGTTGGCGAATTGAAACGTGAAATATCCGCCTTAGGAGAGAGAACTGAGATTATTGAAAGAAAGCATGAAGACCTTGCAACTGACCATGCCAATCTCTTAGCCTATGCCCAGTCCTTGGCAGAACAGATTTCAGATTTGGAATCTAAGCTAGCAGATAATGAGGACAGATCCCGCCGTAACAATCTTAGGATTCGCGGTATCCCGGAGGATATCCCCTCACCTGGACTCCAGAAATACCTGACTACTCTATTCAAAGATCTCCTAAATTCCACGAATGATCA
The DNA here is from genome assembly GCF_027579735.1 of Bombina bombina. Classification (NCBI taxonomy): domain Eukaryota; kingdom Metazoa; phylum Chordata; class Amphibia; order Anura; family Bombinatoridae; genus Bombina; species Bombina bombina. The sequence continues at coordinate 590,874,925 of NC_069504.1, forward strand.
AGATCTTCTAATGGACAGGGCACACAGGTCCACACGCCCTCGCAACTCTATACCTGACACTCCTCGAGACGTCATTGTACGCTTGCACTACTACACTACCAAAGAAAGGATTATGAGAGCCTCCTTCACTAACAGGCCTCTCAAAGAACCCTACCATAACTTACAGATCTTCCCTGATCTCTCCCCGCATACGCTAGCAAAGAGGAGAACCTTCCATCAGTTCACGCTAGCCCTGAGACGGCATAAGATCAAATACAGGTGGGGATTCCCTGTGAAGCTATATGTACAACATCAAGACCGCTCCTACACAGTCTCATCTCTAGACCAAGGCATGAGACTCTTAGCCACTTTAGATCTTGCTGCACCCCTTGACCTTCCCCCCAGGAAAAAAGGGAAAACAGGCGACCTCAACGTCTCAGCCCCAGAGTGGCAACTCCACAACCCCACTTCTATACAACAGGAACCAGAACCATCCTGATGTCACCTCTTGCACGCCTAGCTTATCCCAAAGCTTGCCCTCTGGCCTAACAGGGACACTCTCCCCCTGGGAAGTATACCTGTTTTTCATATAGAAGTCCATGCTGAGGATGGGAGTGCACTCACGGGTACACATCTTACTCCTTTTTCACTTTCCCATCCTCGGCCTCTCTCAACAAGACTTCCTACAAGGACATCTCCTGGACAGGTAAGCCCTGAGCTCACATACGGGTACTTATCTTACTCTACTTCAGCTCATGGCTCTCCCTTATCTCAAACTTTTGTTCTAACTGTTTATATTTAATATGTTTGCTGTTTACAAGATACTGTAGAAGGGTTCTGTCTTTCTACTTTGAAATGCTACCTAAGTTGATAGGTTCTGTTCTTTTTTACTTTGAAATACCACCTAAGCTAAATGGACTCTACCTTTAAGACTAAATATATTTTATGTACACTGATGTTAAAGGAACCTCATTTATAAATGCCTAGATAGGTTACTGCCTTTGAGTTCACCCTATGTTTTGGAAGAAAAAAAAGGTTTATTTTTGTTGAAAAACATAGATTATCTCACTCAGTTCACCCCATCTACTATCAATGCATTGTACCTTTTTATTTCAGGTTCCCTACACCAAGACCTCCTTTGTTATTGCTATACCTGATATGTCAAATGTTTGGTCAGAAATGTACCCACATTTTACATTCACCCTGCTGACAACACCACTTGATGTCTACATTTAAACACCTTCCCTCACGATATCCTCACTATCATACCAGAGTACCCTCCCCACATATTCTCGCACATTGCTATCCCTCTTCATATGCCTTTCCAACCCAAATTGGGGGGCGCTACTGCCCCCGCTACCTCTTTCTTTCTCTAAATCTACACCCCTTCATTCCCCAAACCCCACATATATACATCTACCGTCTACTCTGACCTAATCATAGCCCCCCTCTCTCTCTGTTTTCCACCTTCCTCTCTCCTCCATCACCACTAGCTCTGCACTATATCGGTACCCTTTTCCTTCATACCCCTGACTAGCTCCAACACCCTCCCATTTATTCACTTCCATTGACTTAGCTCTTAAGGCTCCGCCCCCCCTCCCCCTTTTCCCCACCCCCCTTCCCCTTACCCCTACATTCACTGTCATTCCTCACATCCAATTCCCACGCCTGCTTCCTTCCCCTCCCCCCACCCTCACCCCTCTTATTTTTTTAATCCAAGCGGCTTTGGCCCGCTGTTCCCCCCTCCCCGAAAAATAATCTCCAGAAAGTCAAACATCCTCTAATCAGATGTGCCTTTAATCAACACCCATTACATGCTATTGACACCAACCTCTTATCTCTCCCCCTTTTTTTTTTTTTTTTTTTTTTTTTTTTCCCCTACTCTCTCTCTTTCCTTCTCCCCTGCCCCCACTTCCCTTTTCCACTCCTAGCATACACCCCAGTATGGCCATGAAGGGATTACACTTCCTAACCCTCAATGTCCAGGGACTAAACTCTCCCACCAAGCGCAGTCTCTTATTAAATCTCCTACGCAAAAACCATATTGACATAGCCTTCATCCAGGAGACCCACTGGACCCCAACGCAGGACACTCGCCACACTTCCAAACACTACCCCATACTCCTTGAGGCCACATTCCCTTCGAAATCCAGGGGAACCGCTATCTATATAGGCAAAAATGTCCATTATGACCCGATTTATGTTGAGTATGACACTCAAGCACGCTTCATCATAGCTGTATGCAAGGTAAACACTCACCTGGTTACCCTCGTCAACATATATGCTCCAAATACAAAACAAGTTAAATTCCTTAGAACCCTTCTCAATTCCGTAACAACAATCATGCAAGGCGACCTAATAGTAGGGGGTGACTTTAACTTAGTCTGGGACACATGGGTCGACAGAAGGGGACCTCCTCTTTCTAGCCACGACAGGGCAACTCATTCACTATCGACAGCCTTTCAATCACTAATGGCACAATTCGAGTTATACGACATATGGCGCGCCCTGCATCCACAGGATAGAGAATTCACTTTTTATTCATCCCCGCACAAGTCACACACTCGCATAGATTACTTCTTTGTACGTGCAAAATTCCTGGATTATGTCCACTCTGTATCTATCTCCCCCATATCCTGGTCCGATCACGATTCAATCCACCTATCTATAGGCCCACACGTCCGCCCACCCCCCCTTACTTGGCGCCTACAGGACTGGACCCTCACAGACCCATACCTCAAGACCTCCCTTCAGAACACGATCCTAGACTATATCGCCCTAAACGATAATGACCAGACTACCGCCCAAACTCTATGGGCTGCTCTGAAGGCAGTGGTGAGGGGACATCTTATGCAGTTTGAAACCGAGGCACGTTCAAGAAGTAAGCTTACCTTATCTTCTCTGAACACCCAACTCCGCCAACTAAAGTTAGATCTCTCTCATCTGTATTCCCCCTCCACAAATGACAAGATAATTGACACAATGAAACAAATCCAAGCCCTTGAACTTAAAAAAACTCAAACCATGTTAGAAAAATTCAGAAGGATCTATTACCATTTTGGTAATAAAGCTTCCTCTCTTCTAGCTAATAAACTTAAGAACCGAACAGCCCAAGCTAGAATCAGGTCCATACAAACCACAATGGGAGCACACGTCTACGCCCCTGCTGATATAGGAGGTGCTTTTAGACAATATTACTTAAACCTATACAACATTGAGGCCGGCCTGGAATCTCCGGCTTGCTCTATAGAGCAGATATCTGAGTACCTCAAATCCCTCGCTCTCCCCTCCCTAACCCCGGAGGACGCTTCCTCCCTTACGACCCCGATCACAGTACAGGAAATTTCAAAAATCATCTGTAATCTGAAGCTAGGGAAAGCACCTGGCCCAGATGGCTTCACAGCCAGGTTTTATAAAACCTTTCACCCTCAGATTGCCCCTATTCTTTGCAAATTCTTTCAGGAAATATTCGCGGGAGCATCTTTTACTGCGGAATTCTTGGAAGCTGTGATAGTCACGATTCTAAAACCGGGCAAACCCCCTGACTTATGTAGCAGCTACCGTCCCATTTCATTAATTAATCTGGATACAAAAATATATGCCAAACTCCTAGCTAATAGAGTTACAAAGGTCATTTCCTCCCTTATAGCAGGGGACCAAGTTGGGTTTATCCCAAACAGAGAAGGGGTAGATGCGACCAGGCGGATATTGGATATCCTCCACATCGCAGACCGTGGGGACACTCCCTTCCTGGCCCTGTCATTGGACGCTGAGAAGGCGTTTGACAGGGTCAGGTGGGATTTCCTATGGCAAACCATGGATACTTTCGGCTTTCCCGATTCATTCATTAGGGCAGTCAAAACTCTCTATAACCAACCAACGGCCACTATCAGAGGAGTGGGATTTCAATCCCCCAAATTCACTATAACAAATGGCACCAGACAGGGGTGCCCCCTCTCCCCACTCTTGTTTGCCTTGACCATTGAACCCCTTGCCCAATCCATCAGAAATGATCCCCAGACTATAGGACTCCCCATTGGACCTTGTGTCCATAAAATTTCCCTCTACGCGGACGACATCACTCTCTTTCTGACATCACCCGAAAATTCTCTACCGGCAGTTTTCACTATCCTAGAGAAATTCGGCACCTTGAGCTTTTATAAGCTGAATGTGACTAAAACAGAAGCCCTCCCCATAAATCTTTCCACGGTAGCCCTAACCTCCCTCCGGTCGAAATACCATTTCCAATGGAAATCTACCTCCCTCAAGATCCTGGGAGTCCGTCTCAGCCCAGATCCTGCCGATACTATCACACAGAATTATACTGACAGACTACCGGAGTTCAGGAGGCTCCTGGAATCCTGGGAGTTTCGGGAAATCTCCTGGACAGGTCGCATTTCTGCGATAAAGATGTCTTTCCTCCCCAAACTCACTTACCTCCTAAGATCTATCCCATATAATATTCCTAGAACACTTCTCAATAGATTCCAAAGCTTGATTACTACCTATGTCTGGAAAGACCGTCGCCCCAGAACGTCAGGTCGCACACTTGAAAAACCGATTATATCAGGAGGCTTAGCTCTCCCAAATATAATTTCGTATTACAACGCCGCTAGACTATCACACATCCTTCGTTGGAATGACCCTGATAGACAACTAAACTGGTACCCTTTAGAGTCCTCACTGCTGCCTTCGGGCGTAACCCTTCCTGACATTCTCTGGATCCCCACTCATCACCGACGAGCTATTGACAATTTACATCCGGTCTTTAAACACGCACTGCGATTCTGGGACCAGATTAGACATAATTTAGACATTTCTCCCCATCCTTCTCCTATCCTGACAATTTCTGCTGCTCTATACTGCCTACCTGATTCTCACTTTGACCTATGGCCACAGTTAAAAACACTTCGGATTTCAGATCTTTATGAGGGAGATAACTGGCTCCCCCACCCTGCAATGTGCGCTAAACTAAAACTACCACCCAAACTACATTTCGAAGGATTCCGCTTAAGCACTCGCCTTCGTACATGGGGCTATCCCAAACAAACTTTGCGCCCAATCACAGCCTGGGAAAAGATGTGGCACGGGGCTCATAACCTTAGACACCTTTTATCTTCCCATTACAATCTACTCACTAATCCAAACCCCCCCCATAAAATAGCTCAACATCAGGCCTGGGAGAGGGAAATAGGTTTCACTGTCGCTTTAGATATATGGCATGACAGAATCAAGATCACCAAAAAGCTCCTTCACTGTGCCACATTGTGGGAGCTTCACTACAAGATCCTAGTCCGTTGGCACCTTGTCCCAACTACTTTACACACAATATACCCATCACAATCGCCTGAGTGCTGGAGAAAATGCAAACTGCATGGCACCCAACTCCACATCTGGTGGTCTTGCCCTGTCATCCAGCCCTTATGGAAAAAAGTTTACACACTTATCCAATCCCTCGGCCTCACCCCTCCATTCACCCCGGAAGCTGCCCTTCTACACATGCAGATACCGAATTCTCCCCCCTCTAGAGAAGCTCTCACAATCTATGTTCTCATGGCCACAAAATTAACCCTAGCAAGGGCATGGAAAACGGTAGAGCCTCCGACCCTATCCCAAGTAATTTCCACTGTACACTATATAGGCCAAATGGAGCAATACTCATACAAAGTACTGGACAAGACTGACTCTTTCCACGAAATTTGGTTCCCATGGATGGCGAAATTTCCAAACTGGTCGTCAAACTCTTAGATACCATCCCAGACTCCTTCCTTGCCTTCCATCTCCCCCCCTTTTTCCTCCCCCCCCCCCCCTTCCCCCACCCTTTTTTTTTTTTTTTTTTTTTTTTTTTTTTTTCTCTTTCTTCTCTCTCTTCTTCCTCCTTCCCCCTTTTATTCCTCCCTAACCTCTTATCGCACTCATTATCTATAAGCTTTACCCCTACAAACTTTAACAAAATTTATGTGTCAACACTATCACATCCTAACCCTCTGATACAGTATATATCTGTAGATTCAGACCAGATCTCCTTCAGAAAAGAGACCCTATTCTTGCCTAAGCCCACCTTCCTTATAATATTACACACGTACATAACTGCTCAGTTTATACCATATCCATTTGTGTATCTATGTATTCCAGTTTTACATATGTACAGCCTAACTCTTCTGTATTTTTAGGCACTATTGTTCTGTAATAATTTTGTCTCAATAAAAACTTTTGATTGAAAAAAAAACATTTCATACACCTCTGCTAGAGCAGTCTTTAGTTCTCTGGTCCTCATTACACTTATACATCAAATGTCAGTCATTTATTTTAGTTTGCAGAAACATCTTATTAGGGATTGACCATCAAGACCCCCACAACATAATTAAGGAAATAATGAATTCACAGCTACAGAAGGGGCTTTCTTGTTCCCTGTGACATCATCATGCACATCTGTAGTGATGTCATGGGGCTTCCCACTGCAGCTGGCAATGGAAAAATGGTAACTACAATTGCAGGGCTGCAGTGTGATATTTGGAGGTCCTTATGGTCTACATCATTGCCAATCTCTGCATTGAAGGGGGCCAAGATTTACATTGAAGGGAAACTACTGTAAATAAAAAATAAAGCAAATCTTAATAGTGTTATAATATACAGGTAAAACTCGAAAAATTAGAATATTGTGCACAAGTTCATTTATTTCACTAATGCAACTTATAAGGTGAAACTAATATATGAGATACACTCATTACATGCAAAGCAAGATAGTTCAAGCCGTGATTTGTCATGATTGATGATTTTGGCTTACAGCTCATGAAAACCCTAAAACTGCTGACTACATTTTCCTGAAGGACTTGGCACCTGCCCACACTGCCAAAAGCACCAAAACCTGGTTCAATGACCATGGGATTACTGTGCTTGATTGGCCAGCAAACTCGCCTGACCTGAACCCCATAGAGAATCTATGGGGCATGGCCAAGAGAAAGATGAGAGACATAAGACCGAACAATGCAGAAGAGCTGAAGGCCGCTATTGAAGCATCCTGGTCTTCCATAACACCTCAGCAGTGCCACAGGCTGATAGCTTCCATGCCACGCCGCATTGAGGCAGTAATTGCTGCAAAAGGGGCCCAAACCAAGTAATAAGTACATACAGTATGCATGCTTATACTTTTCAGAGGTCCGATATTGTTCTTTGTACAATCCTTGTCTTATTGATTGCATGTAATATTCTCATGTTGTGAGATTGTGGATTTGGGGTTTTCATGAGCTGTAAGCCATAATCATCACAATTATGACAAATCACGGCTTGAACTATCTTGCTTAGCATGCAATGAGTCTATCTCATATATTAGTTTCACCTTTTAAGTTGCATTAGTGAAATAAATGAACTTTTGCACGATATTCTAATTTTTCGAGTTTCACCTGTAATGTCCTAAGTCATTAACGCCTGTTATTAATAAATGAATGCCCATTTCTAGCTAATAAAGGGGTTAAAAACATTGTTAATATTTACTAAAGAACACACTCCTGTGCCGCTCCTGAGCAACACACGGCAGGTGATTGGAAGCTATATACTTATGACTCGCCTGACAAATGAAAGCATTTTACCACAGTATAATGTCCCTTTAATTAGGTTCATAAGAAAAACCTGATGCAAAAAGACAAATCAATACCTAAGCCCCTAGGTTTCTATAAAGTACATGGTGAGAATAAACTATATTATATTATGGTTTAAAAGGGAATAAAATAAAATAATTGTGCCTGTCTCTCCAATGCTAATCAGTAAACAGATCATCAGTATTAAAGGGACACTGTACCCAATTTTTGTCTTTTGTAATTCAGAAAGAGCATGCAATTTTAAGCAACTTTCTAATTTACTCCTATTTTCAATTTTTGTTTCAATACTCTGGACAGCACTTTTTTATTGGTGGATGAATTTATCCACCAATCAGCAAGGACAAGCCAGGTTGTTCACCAAAAATGTGCCGGCATCTAAACTTACATTCTTGCATTTCAAATAAAGATACCAAGAGAATTAAGAAAATTTGATAATAGGAGTCAATTAGAAAGTTGCTTAAAATTTCATGCTCTATCTGAATCACGAAAGAAAAATTTTGATTACAGTGTCCCTTTAACTGAAAAAAATGCTTTTTCTGAATATTCTGCATAGTGATGTTGAATGAAGAGAGAGATGATAACCAATGACAGAATTTTCAACACTGCACAATTCCTTTATAAGGCCACAGAGCAGCAGTGACCTCAGAGATGGGATTGTCATCCACTAAACAAAAGAGCTCCCAGAAGAAATCAGGAAGAAAGCAGGGAGCTTGGGGAATACACAACACAGTGACCTCAAGCCTGACACTATTCACATTGAGCTGATGAAAGTAATAGAAATGTCCCTACTGGGAAACTGAATTTAAAGGCAGGGTATGTCATTACTACTGCTTGCCCCACCACTTATATAATTGCACATCTCACATTAGATGGGGCTGAATTATAGAGTTACATTGCAAATGCTCAAAAGATAACTGGTTAATTTAATCTTTTTTCATATAAAAATGTATTATATATACATATAAAAGCCAATATATGCTCTATGCTCAGTTTTCCCTCAAGTACAATTATATGTGATATGCGCTAGGTATTCGCAAACAGACTCTGTAGGTGTTTCACACATCTAAGGGCTTTGACAGCTACAAACACTGCAAACTTCAATTTGCAAACAGTGAAAAATAAATTAACAGATTTCCTGATCTCTGAAATCCCTAATTCATCGTCATACCTATATATATATATATATATATATATATATATATATATATATATATATATATATATATATATATATATATATATATATATATATATATATATATATATATATATATAAAGAACATTGTGGCGCAAAAATGACATGTCCTAACTGGTAAAATCGTGCATTTTTGTACTATTTACTATGTAAAAAGTGTAAAACTCTGCAAATAGGTTAAACACATAGGTTACGTCTGAATACAGCCTCTGATTGGCAGAGTACAATGACTGCCACTGCTGATTGGCACATTGGCAGTGACCAGCAGTTCTCTGCATCTTCCAAGTAGGTTAAACATATAGCCTTCCAAGGACCGTAGTTCAAAATGACTTACTCTTGTGAATTAGATCATGCAGTTTTTTGATTATAATGTCCTTTATTATGCAAGTTCAACATCACAGAAAAGTGCCACCGCAATATGATCTATTACAGTACAACAAACAAAATGGTTAATTTGAAATTTAATTTCAAGACTCTATGGGGCCGAATTATCAAGCTCTGAATGGCTCCGAAGACCGTTGCTCCATAAAAGGTCCACTGCCTCTGATCGGGCTGATACTATCAGGCTAATTGACACCCCCTGCTAGCGGCCATTTGGTTGCGAATCTGCAGTGGGCGGCATTACACAAGCTGCTTGTGCAATGATACTGCTTGTGAATTGATAAATCGCTGTCGGCATTCATAGATGTCTGTTAGACATGATCTGCTGAGTGGATCATGTCGGACAGACCGATGATAAATTGGCCCCCATGAATGTAACATATTCTTTTTTTTTTTTTCATTCTTTTATTGAAATACAAACAATACAAACATAAATATTCAGACAAAAAAAATAAGCCATGCAAGGCTATCATATAACCCTTATTATACTATAATGGCGAGAAACATTTGTTAAAAAACAAAAATATCCGTAGATTAATTTTCTATTTTAAATAACAGTTAATTTCTTTCCTAATTGTTTCAATCCGCCTATGTACATGCTCCTCTCTTAATTACAGTTGGATACATTTTAATAGATTTTAACAAAAATCAGGCATAGGAGCAAGCCATTCATGGCTATTAGACAACCCTTATTATAACATATATGCGAGAAGCCATTGTTGAAGAACAAAATGTGCATAAATACAATTTTCCATTTAGTGGGTAATTAATTACTTTCCTATTTATTTCAGTCACCTTACATTCAAAATACTCTCTGATTGAGATTGGATATAACAAACAAAAAAAAATTTGCGCACCTCCATTCCTCCACCCCCACCGGCCATTATTGGTCCATTGAACATATTAGTCACAATTAGGAAATGCATTTCTTGCAATTGCGTTAGTCAAAGTTTCTGATTCTCTAAAAGGGTATATTAGCCGTACTTGTTCCGCCTCAGAAAATGCCTGAATAAAATTCTTCCATTTACCAAGGAAACGTTTGATCTGTGTTTCGGAATTGACTGCTGTATCAAATTGTTCCACTATCAATTGTCCCTTAATTTTGTTAATACACTCTGTCAAATTAGGGGCTTTCTTAGCCTTCCAATGTTTCAAGATTAATGATCTTCCTACTAATATTACTGTATTAACAAATTTAAAATTGACTTGTGTTTTGGGAGTTTGAAACATAAAAAGAATATCCTCTTTTTCTAGTTTGATCTTTTTCCTATTAATCTTGTTCAGCCAGTAGTTCAGCTTACCCCAGATTTTTTGGATTTTTGGGCAAGACCATAAGCAGTGTGCTAGATCCGCTAATGGCAAACTACATTTCCAACATTTATTTTCCATATTTTTTTCCCATTTTGCTTTTACAGCTGGGGTAATGTAAACCTTGTTTACTATTTTCATGTGGGACTCTCTCCAACCAATGGATAAATTTGTTTTATCTACCAGGATGAAACTCTTTTGTAGTCTCTCTACTGGCTGACACCAGCTTGCTGCCAGTGCCCCTATTCTTGTTGTTTCCTGAAACTTTTTAATTGTTTTATACAAAAAGGAAATTTAATAATTTCCTTGGCTGTACACATTTAATGCCATATTCATCTTTTCACCTAGATTATCTTCTATACATTTCTTATTAAGGGCTTCAAAAAAATGCCGTACTTGTAGGTACGCAAAAAATTCTTTATTTGGGATTTCAAACTCTCTTTTTAAGTCTTGGAACGTTCTACACCCTTTAGTTTATTTATCCCTTAATTGTTGTACAAAAAATAAGCCCTTCCTTTTCCATCTATGGAATATTTTAGATTCTAGTGCCGGTATAAAGTTAGGATTCCCCGTTATTGTCAAATATTTCGAATATTCGGGACTTGCTCGCAATAATTTCAGTAGTTTATGCCATGCCATGATTACATTCTTAATAGTAAATACATTTTCTACTTTAACTGGTAATTTCCCCCTGCAATGTACTAATGCTTTTAACTCATATGGGGCCACTAGGTATTCTTCTATTTCAGTTGTGGCAAAATAATTTGCCTCCGTTAACCACTCTAACGCAAATTTCCCTATACATATTAAATTGTATAATTCTATATCCGGTAAGGCCAAACCTCCCCCTGTTTTGAGCTACATCAAATTATGCAATGCAATTGCCTTACGTTTTTTCCCCCATAGAAAATTTAGACAATCCCGTCTAAATAGAGAAAGATCCTTACGCTTGATGAATATAGGCAAGTTTTGTAATAAGTATATAATTTTGGGAAATAAAACCATTTTAATTAAGTTAATTTTCCCTGACAGAGTCAGTGGAAAATTTGACCAGCTAGCCAAATCCCTCGACATTTTTGTCCATACTTGGGGGTAATTTAATGTGTACCACTCCTCTGGGTGTCTAGCAAATACAATGCCTAAATATTTCAATTTTCCGTTTGCATCCTTAAATGGAGCATTTCTATAGCTATTTTTCTGTTTCTTTAGCCAAAGAATCTCAGATTTATTGATATTAACTCTGTAACCTGCAAATGTCCCAAACTTTTCCAAAATTTGTATTAGTACAGGAATATTTTTCTTTTAGTGTCTTTTAAGAAAACCAGCAAATCGTCTGCATATAATAAAAGTGTAATTCTTCTTTTCCCTATCCAAATACCCTCAATTTCTTTCCTCAAATAGATAGCTAATGGTTCAATAGCTAAATTGAACAGGTAGGGGGGAAGTGGACACCCTTGTCTGGTTCCTTTCTGGCGTGTAAAATTTGGTGATATGCTACCATTTATTAGGATATTGAGGTTCTTCATAGATCATCTGTACCAATCTGAGAAAAGGGCCTGTAATTCCAAATTTTCCTATTGTAGTAAATAAATGATCCCACGTAATCATATTGAAGGCTTTTTCAGCATCAATAGATGTAATAGCCATATCTGTTTGTTTTCCATTTTCCCTTTTTTTCGCTTGATTCCAGTATGACTCAGATTGGTCGTAGAACTTCTATTTCGCATAAAGCCAACTTGATCTTTATGAATTAGCGGGGCCATCACTTTCTTTAATCTTTGGGAAATCACCTTCATAAGTAGTTTATAATCGTTATTTAATAATGAGATGGGTCTATATGAACCCATGTCTTCCGGGTTCTTATCTTTTTTCAAAACTAATGAAATTGTTGATGCTGTAAAGTATTTGGACTGTAATTTATTCTTAATATATAATGTATTAAAAAGAGCTTCCAATGTCAGGGTTATTTCTTTGTTCATTATTTTGAAAAATTATTTCGGGATCTGATCAGGACCCGGGGCCTTATTAGCGGACGTATTTTCAATTGCTTTCTTTATTTCTTCCTGTGTTATTGGTCTATTTAGCGCTTTCAAATCTTCTCTGTCTAACTTGGGTACTCTAATTTTATCCCAAAAATCAGCTTTTGCTTCCAAGTTGACATTATCTTTTGTATAGATTTTTTGAAAATATTCATATAAACAATCATTTATTTCTTTAATGTTTGTCAGCCTCTCCGTTCCCTTCCTGATAGCCTCTATAGCACGTTTCTTCTTTTTAACCTTAACTAAATTTGCCAGAAATTTACCTGCTCTTCCACTATGTCTATAAAAAATGCCCTTGTTCTAAGATCTTCCTGTCTTAGTTTTTGCATTAGGAAAGTTTCTATTGCTTGTTTGGCCCTTATATACTTGTCCCACAACTTCCCCGATCTGTCACTTAAGAAAGCATTGTAGCAGTTGCGTACTTGTCCTGCTAGCTGTATATCTTTCTGTTGTGATACACATTTATTCCTAACTAGATAAGCCTTAATTTCCCCTCTGATGAACGCTTTAAAAGCCTCCCAAAAAAAATTGTGTTTGTTTTCATATTCCTTGTTAAAATAAGAATAATCATGCCATTTTTTCTTCAACCACTCCTTAAATTGAACATTAGAGCACAGATAGGTAGGGAATTTTTTTTTGCAGGGTCTCTTTTAGCCCTCTTAAATTTAAGGTTTAACGAGAGAATGGCATGATCAGATATAATAACCTCTTTGATGTCTGAATATATTTCTACACCTAGCAAATTTTCTGAGACCAACAAAGCGTCTATCCTAGACATTGTCTTATGGCTGTGAGATATGCATGAAAAACATCTTACATCTGGGTTCTGACTCCTCCAAATATCTTTAAGCCTTAAATTCTTACAAAAATTCTTAAGCAATTTAGTTTCAGTTCGGCTATTCCTATTCATAGATGGTTTTAACCTGTCCAAAGTTGGGTACATTACCATATTTAAGTCACCTCCCAAAATTATATTTTCCACACCATAATTCATTATTCTAACTTGCATCTTATTCCAGAAAATGTTGTCTAGGTTATTAGGACCGTAAATATTACATAGAATCAGAGGTCTTTCCTGTACTTTGATTTTCAAAATTATAAACCTTCCCTCTGTGTCTAATTCTTTTGCCAAAATTTTATAGTCAAGCTTTTTGTTAAATATTATAGCCACTCCTCTTTTCCTTGCTATACATGGTGTTGCCACTACCTCCCCCACCCAACCTACTTTGAGTTTGTCTATTTCCTGCTTTTTCAGATGGGTTTCTTGTGACATTGCTATATCCGCAGTATGTTTTTTGCATTGCTTCAGAATGCTTTTCCTTTTCCATATAGAGGAAATTCCTCTCACGTTCTATGATATGATTTTTAATTGTTCAACCATTTACTTTATACTAATTGTATACATCTAACTACAAGGCCGAGGGGGGGAGGCGCAGTGGGTGCAAACAACAAAAAAAAAAAAAGGGAAATATAAACAAACATAAATATAAAAACAAGTACCGAGGAAACCCCTTCCGTACCATTCATAGATGCTGAATAGATTATATTCAACTGGATCTAAGACAACCACACCTCTTGAAGAACCTAGTATCCTCAAACTAAAACATGAGCTGTTAATCCTCTCTTGAGCCTCCATATCTCTTAAAAAAATTGTAATTGATCATTCTTATTTATTTTGTTTCTTCATTGTTTACCCTTAGTATTCTGTCTTGTGTACAAGAAATCTTTAGCTTCTTCATAATTGTTCAACAAAACATTTCCTTGATCATTAAAGATTTTAATTTTGGCCGTGTATATGATTGTAGCTTTCAAGCCTATTTTAATTAAATTTGTACATATAGGTACCATTTCTTTCCTTTTCTTTGATGTTTCTACTGAGACGTCTTGGAAAAGTAGTATATTGTGATCCCCAATATTTACTGGTAATTTTTTCTTCTAGTGGCTCATAATATTTACTTTATCTTGGTGGTTCAAATACTTAACAATAATTGGCCTGACCTTAATCTTGCCATCTGCATAAGTTCTAGCGCTGCCTACTCTGTGTGCTCTTTCTACCTGTAACCCTTGTGGGGGAATTTGCATACCTAGGCTTAAGGGCAACTGTACTGCAGTGAATTATATTAGATCCTGGAATTCTACTACTTCTGGAAGTCCTATAATTCTGATATTATTGCGTCTTGCTCTGTCTTCTAATTCCTCCACTTTATTCTGTAAAAAATGTATCTGATTAGTCTGTTCTTTTATCTTAATCTCATGCCTCGTACTCATGTCCTCTATATCTGAAATTCAGTTTTCTGCCTCTAGCAGTCTGTCTGAAAAATGTTTTACTTCTGACCTTAGCTCTGAGATATCTTTCTTGACCTGATCAAACCAGTTGTTTTACCAAGTCCTGAGACTCCATTGTATATGTATTTGTTGTTTCTACTAAACTTACGTTCGCTGTATCTAAACTGTTTCTTTTTAGATTTTTCTTATCCTTTCCTTTTGGTGGCATTGCCAGTGATTTATTTTTAATAGTGACAAACTTTTCCATGGATGTGTATAATATAGAATAGGACAAGGGCCTACTATCGGCCTAGTGAAAAAGTGAAGGAGGGAGAAAAAAAAAAAAAGAAAAAAAAAGGGGGGGGGGGGGAGAAGTGGAAATAAAGTGTAAAAGAGGTGATAAAACTAGTTCATATGGGATAAACCCTTTGTATGTGTGTTACAATATTGTGCTCTAGTGTAGTGCAGTTGTATATGGTAATACCTGATTAAGATAAAGAAACAATTTTATTTATATCTTCCAACCTCCTGTATATATACACCTTATTGATCCTCATAAACTTTTACGGTAAAATATACAATGTTGTTGTTATCTTTCTCTGACCCTTAGATAATTAATAAAGCTTATTTTGCGTCCAGTTTTACCACTAGTGAATAAAACATCTTGTTTGCTGTCTCCTTTCGTTCTGGTTTCAATTGCCCAACACCTCTACTACTTGCAATAGCCGGACTGCAATTATTTACAAAAATGTATTTTAGGTCTCAGCTTTTCTTAATGACCTGGTATGTATCTATACACACAGGTGTAAAAATTCTATAAGAACAGTCACCTTTCTTAAAGCAGACTAAACTTTAGCAGATATTCCTATTATATAGACAAAAAGCAATGTTATACAAATATTTTGGTTAATGGCCGTCAGGTGTAACATATGCATATGTTTTTAGGCCCTTCCTGTCCTTGTACAAATAAGTAAGACTTTTAGTAGTATTCCTTTAAACACCCAGCGTAAGTGACAACTTATAGGAGGAAATAACTGCTTGTTAATAATAGCGCTTATTTTATATCTCTGATGATTCCACATAAGGCTACATACATCTGAAAATAATTGTGGGGTCATCTAGCAAAATCACAAAAAAAAAAAACTAAAAAAACACAAACAACGAACAAGATAGCAGGCTATAGGAGCGTTATCAAATATTATCTAACCAGATATAAATTATATGTAGCTTTTTTATGATTCTTTAGACTCTCTAAATAATCCAACTCCTGATACGGTTCCTATAACATCATTTTAGGAAATTCTAATACAGCATTAGAGAATACTTTTTTTCTATGTCAGGCACATGCAATTGTGGAACCGTTATTTATACAATTAACTTGCAGCAAAATAGTTATTGCCTCGATACTCTTGCAGACTCAGTCTGTTCTATTGCTGCTTCTGCAAACAAAATGTCATTTAGTAACAGTTCCAATATAGTGACTAACAAATCCAACCAGCTAGATTCATTGGCCTGTGTTGTCTTAGATAGGCAGTTCTAGGCTCCTACAAGTTTTCCTTTCTTAGGCTCCTTATCTCTCCTTAAAGTATATCCCTGAATGTCCAGTCAAATGAACACCAAAGCTGTTTTTATGCTCCCCCTTCTGAGGCAACCAGGGCTTCTCCCACCTTGCGGTACCTGGCTAAAAAAACCTAAATTCTAGAGATTCTTTGCTCTGGGGGGTAAACCAATTAGCGCATCCTTTTCAGGTTAGTAAATCAATCTTAGCCATATGAACCTGTATAGATGGAGCCAGCTGTTTGACCACAATAATAACTTTAGCTGTATATATTCTTCGTGAGGGGGGGACCCTTATTACATCCCAGCATAGTTTTTCTGCACAGGGGTTTAGTAGGATTGGCGGTATTTCCGCACTGGGACTTATATATTGCCCGCACACAGCTAGCCCTAAAACTTATATTCCTCTGGGCGCTGCCCACACTTTAATGGGGACCGGCAATATGTGTTCCTGGACTTGCAGTGCCTCCCTTACTGCCCAATCTTCGTTCCCCCCACTCACCCAAACTTGCTTGTCACCTGTTGGTACCTTGCTTTCATGGCTTGCCTCTATTGCTCCGGTCTTGTCATCGTAATTGACCTGGACAGGTTCTTAGCTCAGCTCCGCTCCGGAACTTCAGTCCTCCAAGAGATGACCCAGGCAATGGGTCAACCAAAAAAAACGCCTGTTGTGACGGCCGTGCTGCTTCCCTTCCCATGGGTATCAAGCTTCCCGCTGCTGCGGGTACCAGGCAAAGTATGCCTAAAGGTTCGGCTTGCCGAGTAATGACCTTGGAGCGCTTGGGGCCTGTTGTGCACTCTATCCAGAAAAGAGCGCTGCTACATGCTGCCACCATGTAGCTCCTCCCCTTCCGGCCGTCTTACCGAATGTAACATATTCTTTTCATTTATTGCTCACTATTTTTGAGAATGAGATTATTCAGGATATGTTTTGCTAGTAAAAAAAACACTTAGTGCTAACAATGTTTTTGGTTTATAACTCTATTCATTTATACTACTATTCAAATAGTAAATAAATAAAAGTTCTCAAACAACAGGAATAAACACTGGCTCAGAATCTTGTTATTTGGAGAGTCACCAGCCTCTTTTAGCCCAAAGATACAAATCCAGTTTTTGAAACATTCTGTCCTGAACTAGTTTGTGACTCAATAGCTTTGTACTCACACATTGTACGAGAGAGAGAGAGAGAGAGAAAGAGAGAGAAAGAGAGAGAAAGAGAGAGAAAGAGAGAGAGAGAGAGAGAGAGAGAAAGAGAGAGAAAGAGAGAGAAAGAGAGAGAAAGAGAGAGAGAGAGAGAGAGAGAATGAATTAAAAAAGATGTTCACAAATAAATTATTGAAACATACACTGTTACAGCAGTATCAGCTATGTACTTTCTTCAAATGCTCATTTGCTGACAAGTAGGGTAGAAATGCCCTAACGTGCATTCGGATGAATATGTATTCATCCGAATATTGCCTAATTTACGCATTTGGCATTCAACTTAATGAATGAACGACAGCCCACACAAAATTTGTTAATACAATTATTTATTAATTATCTTTGAAAGAAAAATAAAGCCCTGCAAAAATTAAAAATCTACACAGCCCTACACTATTAACTATTAACCCTTAAACTGCCACAACCCCCATTGCAATGCACCCCCTACATTAGTTAACCCCTAACCTGTCACAACCCCATTGCAATATAATCCTCCTACTCTATTAATCCCTAAACTGTCACAAGCTTATTCGCAATATAACACCCTACACTTGGAAACCACCACAACCCCCATCACAATATAAACCACCTAAATTATTAGCCACTAAACTGCCACTACTCCATCACAATAAACCCCTACCCTGTTATCCCCTAAACTGCCACAACCCCCATTGCAATAAACCCATATTCTATTAACTCCTAAACTGTCACAGCCCCCATTGGAATAAACCATACTATATTAACCCTTAAACCACCACAACCATAACAATAAACCCCTATGCTATTAACCCCTAGCTGCTAACCCTGACCAAGACCACTAAAAAAAGACTCCCTAAGTTAAAAAGTACACTTCTAGTATACTGTTACAAAGCACATGAATAATTAATAAAGCTCTATACTAAAACTACCCTAAAAAAAAAAAAAAAAAAAAATCCCTATCCTTAAACTAAACAAAAACGAATGCCTCTAAAAAACCCTAACACTAAACAGAACCCCAAGTTTTATTACTCACCGTCTGAAGTCTTCTTTTCTTGATCCGACATAATACAAAAGGTAAAAAGGGGTCTTTCAAAATTATATAATCACTTTCTGGACTGCCGTTAAGTCCATAAGTTGACTACTTAAAGGGACAGTATACATCAATTTTCATATAACTGCATGTAATTGGCAATAATATAAAGAAGAATATGCACAGATACTGATCTAAAAATCAAGTATAAAACTGTTTAAAGGGCCACTGTAAGTAAATATTTTCTATGCCTGTTACTAACTAACTACCCCAAATATGCTTTTTATCAATAGCATTTCATTAACATATCTCTACGGTATATCAGAAATCTTGTCTGCAAATTTAATTGTTTTCCAAACCCACTCCGTGGGTATCCTTTGCTCTGTACCAGTCCGCTTACAATACCTAGGTTTCAAAATGGCGCTTTAAATACAAAGTTATTGGTTTAAGTATTTTGAACATGCAGTGCTGAAAATAGTGGGCAGGATAACGTGACATCATCGGCGAATAAAAGATATAACTTTTAGAACGTTATGAAACTTCGTTTTGGAGAAAATATAGGTCAGTAGGTTTTAATTAATGTTTATTAACTTTAATATGTTAGTTGTTTAGCTTAAAAATTATAACAGAAAGTAATCCTTTAAGTACTTAGAAGCTAACATTTTAGCACTGCTGATGAGGTAGTCTGGGACACCCATTGAATCGGGCCAGGTAAACAAAAAGAGCAGACACTCCCCACCTCCCCCCTTCCCTGCATATGAAAAGACAAATAACAAACATGAGCCTGCAGGATTCTGTAAATGCTGGTATACATCTGGCACTGTGGGGCTTGGTTAGGAGTCTGAAAATCTGCACAATGTTCTAAAAAATATGCAAAATTATACATTTTTTTTTATAAAAACACTACCAGATGGACTATATAAATGGATCATCTACAAAACATTTATGCACAGAAAAATCTAGTGTACAATGTCTATTTAAGTTAATGGCCTGTGATATATTCATCACCAAAGCACCTCTTCTTCCATCTTTCCACAATATGACAGTCAGCAACCTCACTTGTCCTAGAGGAGCTAGTTGAGTTTCATGCTTTTTGAAGTAGTTAATATTAAGCATACCCTCAGAAGCACTTTGCACAGCTTCCTTAAAGGGACAGTTAACTCCAAAAATGTTATTGCTTAAAAAGATAGAAAATCCCTTTATTACCCATTCCCTAGTTTTTCACAGCCAACATGGTTTTATTAATATACCTTTAACCTCTGTGATTACCTTGTATCTAATCCTCTTCTGACAGCCCCCTGATCACATGATTTTGTGTTTATAATCTATAAACTTGCATTTTAGACAATTAGTGCTGTGTTGTGCACAACGTCATGGGCGTGAGCACAATGTTATCTATATGGCCCACATGAACTAGCAGTCTCCTATTGTGAAAAGCTAATAAAGCATGTGATAAGAGACTGTCTGTAATGGCTTAGAAACAGGCAGACATTTAGAGGTTTAACTGTTATAAAGAATATCAATATAACAATGTTGATTGTGCAAAGCTGGGGAATGGTTACTAAAGGCATTATCTATCTTTTTAAACAATAGCAATTTTGGTGTAGACTGTCCCTTTAAGTCTTGAAATACATCATCCAAGATTTCACAACGGCAAGCAACAAAACCAAAATCCAGCACATAATAAACCTGACTGAAAATTCAATTGTCAGACCTTCCTGTTTTCAATAGGAAACATTTATATCAGGGTTTCTTTTTATTTATTTTTTCTTGGACTATCAGCTGTGTACATTCCAGGGGATTTTGGAGCACAACAGTGTTTCTTTTCTGGTTCCTAACAGATAAAATTTAGATAATTTATGGCTTCAAGTGACCATTCTAGGGCAAATAATTATTTTAAAAATGTGTATAACTTTTGATACATTAATTAAATTTAAATTTGGCACTTAAGCTGAGTTTGGGGGTTACTACAACCCCCTTAAATATTGAAGTAAAGCAGTTCAGTACGCTGAGTTATTACGATGGGACTTGTTTTAATATGGCATTGGCCATGTATATATTTGTACTTAAAGGGATACTAAACCTTATTTTTTTTTTTTTTTCACGATTCGGATAGAGAATGCAATTTTAAGCAACTTTCTATTTTACTCCTATTATCACATTTTCTTTGTTCTCTTGGAATCTTTATTTGAAAAAGCAGGAATGAAAGCTTAGGAGCTGGCCCATTTTTGGGCTCAGCACCCTGGAAAGTTCTTGCTGATTGGTGGGTGATTGGAAGATGCATGATTGGCAGATGCAAAATTACGCATTATGCTCAAGCTCAGCCTTATTTTATGGGCGGTCATTGGAGCCCTTCATTGGAAAGATAAACATGAAAAATATATATTTAGAAGCTTTGGTTTTTAAAAAAGGTAAGGGCATTTACATCTTTAAATATTGTTGTGTCTAATACTTGTGTTTTTATTTAAATAAGTTAGCAAAAAATTCTAACCCTTTTATATACAATTTGAATAAAAGTAATACAAACTAAAGTATAAAAGGATGCTAGAGAAGAATTGTACATAACTCAGGAACATATTATGTACAATGTGAAGGATATAGAAAACAGAACAGTAGGTGAATTATTAGGGTAAAAGAGATGGACATTAACAAGAATGTTAAGAAAAAGTAGATTGGACTAGTCAAAAATAAATAATATCAACATCCACAACATACATATTTCCAATTAACTGTATCTAAAATTATAGGTGCCAATTGGATATAACAGTAAAGGTTTCTGTGCCAGTATTGAAATCCACTCAAAATAACATGGAGCTGGCATATATATTTTGTACCAGTGTTCCATGTCACTTGTAATATGCTGTTGTTCAGTCTTTAAAATGACCAAACATAAAAGCAAGAACAGAATGAAAATGAATCTATAAAGCTGGCTACCCCCACTTTGTAGCAATCAATACATAACAATATATAGATTTTCTGAGTTTGATGTGTGGTAAAACTATAAATAGCCAAAGCAATGTCCTTACCTAGGAAGGTCAGCAAAATAGTCTCAGCTGCGTACAAAATATTGATTTTAAAATATTATTAGCAATTAAAAATAGCTGGGGGGTTTTCTAAATGCTAACTGTAATACATTTTAAAATGCCCTTATTTTAGATGTTTGTTTAATGCCCCTATAATCAGTCTTCTGTATATTGTATTGTAATTAAGGAACCTTTCTGAATTTGAAGTTATTTACTTGTAAACTGTCTGGAAAAACTTGGCTTGTCTGGTATTCAGAGCATATATGTTGGCTAATGTTATTGGTTGGTTATGGAGGAGACCAGTTAGGATGAGCCACCTGCCATTGGGGTCTGCCTCGATTTCAGATAATTGAAGGATTCCCACTCCGCCACGTTTCTTGTGTGTGACGCAAACAATCCAGTAGGAAAATCTCTATTTGAAAATTTGGGGGTGCTATCTTTTGGGAAGTGAGTCTCCCGCACAAAGACAATCTCTACTTTAGATTTTTTTAACCAAGAGAGGGTCACTGATCTTTTTGTAGGTGAAGTTCAACCTTTAGCATTTTGGGTTACAATTTTAACTGTGTGAACCTCCATTTAGAAAGAGAATTGTGTGGCTAATTGTGGTATGTTGAGTTGATAATTGACAAATGTACCTGTGTGTGTGGGCTCTCGTGTCTCTGTGAGAGTTGTATAGTTTGGTGTGAGTGTGGCTTACCTAAAGATAAACAGTTGTAAAATATATATTGTCCCAACCAGACCAGGGAAGGAAGGAGGAAATAGGGAGTATCGATGAGGGTAGGTAGTAGTAGTAGGAGTTTCTAGAATGGTAAGAGGTAAATGTGAATACATCCTTATAACATACCATATGAACAAAAACAATGAACATAAATGCTCATAAGTGTAAGCAGGAGTAAAAGTGACTGCTACAACTTGTGGTAGCAGGTTGGCAAAATCACAATGAACTGAGAGGAATGTGGGCTCGAAACATATAAAATTACTAATAAAGCCCTAAAAAGGGCACATTTCTACAACTGCACATAAAAGAAAGTAAGAAAAAACATTGCTACAATAAGTGATGCCAGGTTTGTGGAGGAAGAAATAAAGGGGTAGTAATTCCCTTCCACAGGCCATAAGGGTGGGGAGCTGTGGACTCTTTCCATCAGAAGAAAAGGAAATTATCAGGTAAGCATAAATTATGTTTTTCTTCTTAAATGGAAAGAGTCGACAGCTGCAGTTATTACTTTTGGGAAAACAATACCCAAGCTATAGAGGACATGGAATGCCAAGACGGGAGGGTACAATAGGCGGCCCATACTGAGGGTACCAGGCCTAAACCTCCACCCAATAAAAAAAAAATGTTTTGTCCGAAGCCGAGAACATTTTTAAGAGGAAAAGCCCCAATGACACTGACTCGCAGTTAGTCCAGAAGCCAAACCAGAGACCGCAAACGGACTCGCCTGAGCCAACAGTCCTCCAGGGGACTCCGTCGCCCAACAAACTGTCTCCCACCACTCACCCCCCAAAAATGAAGGGGACACCAGCTGAAACCCCCAAGGGGACAAGGCAAAGGAGGACAGAGGAAACCGAAAGGTCCCCTAATACAAAAAAAGAACACCTCCAAGAGTGAGCCCAGCTCACAGAGACCCAAAGGGACCCAAACAGGGAAAGGAGGCCACCCCAATACCAAGCGAAACCCAGGATAAGACCGGGCACAGAGACAGAACAGACGTCTCTCCAACATCCTGCAAGCACGGAATGGAACTGAAGAGGCAAAGTCCTCCCAGTGTCGGACTATAGAATACCAAGGTATTCGACCATGAAAAAGTGTGAAATGCACTCAGGTGAAAACCCCCAAGATTGAGAACACAGAGTCCATAACAGGACTACACAGAGGGTACTTGCAAGGAAGAAGAAGCAGTCAAGCAAGAAACAGACCGCAAAAGCAACCCCCAGACAGAGGGCACGCTCCAGGCAACCTAAATTGCCGGACCTACACACGGGTCCCTAAAAAGGGAACACAAAACCTCAATTGAGGCCTCCCCCGAGAAGGAGAGTATACCCTCAAAACCCGAAGGAAGAGTAAACCCTCTTAGGAAATCAATGGAGCAAGGTGAAAGAAAAAAACTATACCTTAGCAGACTGAGCTAACAGGATAGACTTAACAAGCTCCCACATCCATAGGAGACTGCGACCAGAATGCAGCATCTTAGACTGCTCGGCCATCCTGACCCGCAGATCCACACCCAGCTGGACCAACCCAGGCAAAACAGACAACAAGGCCATAGACCGAAGGATCTATCAAAATAAAGGCCCAACAAGTCTGACTTGGAGCCAGCAAGACCCCAGGGGGAACCAATCCCACCTTCCCATGTTCCATCCAGGAGAAACCCCAAGCAAGGACTCCATCTCCATAGGGAGGAGAATATACCTTAAGGAAAAGGAATGATGCTAGAAGGGCAACAACTTCTCAAGGCCTGAAAGCACCGGCTAATGGGAATATAAATTCCCAACACAGATGTCCTAGAAAAAGACCCCCCTACAAATAGCTTGCCAAGCAGAGGCACAGCCAACCCATTCGCCTGCAGAGCAGGGAATCAACAGGAACACTGGCAAGCTGACCAGGGGTATGCAACCCTTAGGCGCACCAGAAAATGGACATTCAGCGCCAGCAGCTGGGTATGAACCAACAACCCTTGAGGCGCAAGCTACACAGCTAACCCCAAGATGACACTGGCTACTTCTGTGGCAAAGAGTAAAAAATACTCCAGAAAACCTGGCCAACCATGACCCAGTCAGGTAGATGGAAGAAGGTGGAACTCAACCACTCTGTCCCAAGACAGTTACAGGTTTGAAGCCTGAACCCCAGACCACTGAGGATCATCTGGGCCCAAGTTCCCACAACCATGGAACACCCCGACCAGCTCTGAGATCCAAGATTCCAAAACCACCCAAAACTGGGTCAGGAAAAATGCCAAGCGAAGCTTCAGCAACCGGAAGTCTCAGGGGGGAAAACAGGTCAGGGCACCTAATAGCTCAGGCAAACCTTACCCTATAACTAATCCCATCGGGCCATAAAACCAGACACAAGGGAAATGGACGCATATCCAGAGAATCCGGATAGCGAGAAGAACTCAAAAGCCCTGTCCAAAGGAAGGAACCACCCCTATCTAAAGTCCAACGTTCCAAGGAGCACAGCTAGAAGTCCTATGAAGATACTTCCCAAAGCCTCAGGACAACCAAGGGATACCTCAAGGTCAAAAAAATCTTACTAACAGGACTAGTCTCCCTATCACCTCCGCTCAAGCAGAGGGCACAAGGAGGAGAAAGTCACTAAGCCTAACCAGCTCCGGAAAACCCTGAGCTAAACAAAGTCCCCGCAGGGAAGAACCATTACCCAGAAACACAGATCCCTAAAAGGAGATCCAACTCACCCAGAGATAATGGAAGAAGACACAAAAGTCTCCTATAACTCACAGACAATACACAACAAAGAGTAAAAGCTGTGTCTAGAAACACTATAAACAGCTTACGCGTAAACCTGCAAGGTGGGAAAAGCTGCAACTGGTTACAAACTGCAAACCTTCCGCATGCTAGACAGCTATCCTGTACAAGCTGTTGGATCAAGCCCAAAAGGACAAATCCAGAGGCCTAAAAGATGAAGGCCAAACTGCTCAACTGCGGTAAGGGGTGTTAAGCCCTCCAACCTTCCACCACATGGGGGATGCTCTAGGTTCTGATGAAATCAGATGTCAGATAGAGTGATACAGCGGGAAACTCCCCTGCCCGGCCATCTATGACTGAAGGCTATAAGGACTGAAACAATCCTTCCCGCCTCATGGACCCACAGGTCCTCTCAAATGCTAGTTGAACATGAAAAACAATGATAACCTGAGCACTTGGTGCTGCTACCGAACCAGCTGAGCAGAAAAGCGTCACTTTTCTGAACATCCACAAGACCAAACGAACCCAACAGGACCAGCCTGCACCTAGGGTCTCAACCGGCAAGCTGCCTAAATTCTCCCTCGTAGCGGAAAAAACAGAAAACAGACATTTTTAACATAGGACTAACATGTCCAAAACCACTTCCGAAAAAGTAATAAAGAGTATCAATCCCAGAAAGTTCCCAAAGGAAACAAAAACATCAGATATAAATAAAATATAAGGCAACCCGGAGGTTAAAGCCCAAAAAGACACAGGCCTACCCGCAGGACCAGCCAAACGGAGCCCTATCTTACAAAACTGAGAAAGATCTCATACAAATGACAATCAGGAGATTACTTCATCCCCACATGTCTAATGAGGTGCACCATTTGAATTATCAGACTGAAAATCCCCATAACTGGTAACAGTAGGGTTATTCAATAACTGAAAAACATGTCTGAGCAACATGCGAAGGCGCGCAATCCTGTAACGAAAGGCACAACACTCAGGGACAGATACCCCCGCAGGGAACTGTAGAGGTCCTCCCCAAGGCGGAAGGCCCAGGACAATAGGGTACGAGCACATTCTCAAATAAACGTCTGGACTCTGTAGACGAACAATCGCCAACATTATGTGGAAGCAAAAATGTGCTGCAACATCCAGGGGGAAACACGCCACCCCGCATGGAGGAACCATAAACTGGGTTAACCGCATGTGCAGAAGTATGATTTGGTAGGGAACTCGCCTCTCGGAGGACAGGACCCCCAGAATAGTCTCAGTATCAGAATCCTCCGTAACTGAATTTGAAATTAACACAGTCTCAGCATCAGAATCCTCCGTAACTGGATAGAGGATATTTAAATATGGACTAAAGTAGTAAAACAAAAATGGCACCTGACACCCACAATGGCTGGGGAACTCACCACCTTTTATGACCTGGCCCCTGCGGACTAGAATATTTCCTTTGCCATGCGGTCAGGAATGCGGAAATGGAAAAATGGAACGTAACTACGCCCAAACACAAGGTGAACCGTACAGTCCAAAAAAAGGCAGCGTCACATCCAATGTTCCACCCACGAGCCCAGTAACATCACACATAAACAGATTGAATCACATAACAAACATGATTATAAACCCCCCCTGTTCAATAACCCCCCTCAGGAGATATTAACCCTCGATTCCAAGATACTAAGAGACTCACTGAGACCCTTATGTATAAGTTAGACAAGCAAGGTGGTAGCCTCTCTGGAAACATTCACATTACAGTACATTGACAAATAAAGTAAAATGAAATTATCTTACTGGAATCTACAACGTGGAACAGAAACACGACCCTTCAAGTGTGACGCATAGTAGCATCGCCTCCACCATGGACTTAAGAGAAAAAAGCAGGCAGCGAAGCAAAGTTCGACAACTACGATTGCTTGAGGAGCTGTTAATATGAGTCGGGATGATTTTGCAGAAAGAAACTCCCTGCCTCTTCGAACTCTAACTTTCATCCAAGCCCTCACTGAGAGACTGACAGGACTACTTAAAACTCCTGTCCCATGCCGAAGAGCACTACCCTCCATAAGAGACAAAAACAAAAATTAAAAATTCTGACACTTCTCTGCCATCCTCCTGGGACGAAAGGCAAAGAATGACTGGGGGAAGAGGGGAGTGGGAGTAGGAGTGGGAGGAGTATTTAAGCCTTTGGCTGGGGTGTCTCTGCCTCCTCCTGGTGGCCAGGTTCTTATTTCCCAAAAGTAATGAATGCAGCTGTGGACTCTTTCCATTTAAGAAGAAAATAAAGCACTGTAGGTGCTGTTGTTGCATTACCCTTGCAGGATTTTTCAACTCTAGATACTCTTCTGGCAGTCATAGTAATACTGTCCTGTATGCAGTTGTCTACAGTGTACAATGTGCAGTTGTCAGAAACCTGCAGCAAAATGTTAAATTGTATGATAAGGGCCTTATGGTTGCAGGTGTTGGAGAGGGTCCCTTCTTAGATGTTGCCTGAGATTTTGCCCCATAGATATCGAAGGCTTATTTACACAGCATGCTCCTATTCTAATGCATACAGTTAAATTATATTCATTGCACCTCACTGAGGAATATGTGATGGTAGGTCATGTATTATGTTTGTATTCCACAAGGCATAGATGCAAGGCTGCCTATTCTAGATGCTGGTAGTATAATATCTGTAGATCCAGCGCATATTTCCCCAATTCACATGCGTATATGCTGGAGAAGTATGGTGATGAAGTACTTACGGCCCACTCACAGCCTGTTGTTGTGACGCATTTGAATTTGCTGCTTGATTTCTCTCAGCAGCCTTCGTATTCATGTATCACTCTTTCATGCAATATGCACTTTTATTTGCCCATTATCCTCCGATGATGTAGGTGCAAATTCAGCCGTCCTATTTAGTTCTAGCCTCACGGCAGCATGGCGGAGACACGGGTTGCGACCATTTGGAGGGTCTCTGGATATTATTACTCACCGGCCACAGTATTAAGTTGCCTCTGTGTGCTACCGGAGGATCCCTCAATTTTTAAAGCGTCAATACTGGGATTTTGGTATCTTCGCTCACATTCTGGAGCTAGTAAATAAGTTTTAATGCCGACCGCACTTCAGAGCTCTAAGTGCTAGCAACCCTCTTGGGCGCCGGCTAGCTCCGCCCCCCCAACAACGGACTATTTTTAACTCTTCCAGGTACAATGTTGCTATAAAGTAATAGTGCCCATATCTATTTTTTTTTTTCAATGACAATGTCATATTAATATTCAGTATAGACTGTTTACATTCATACATACTATTCTGACATATGCAACTTCTAAAATGACAGTGCAATTTATTTATAATGAAATCTTAAGAAATAATAAAAAAAATGTTTAGTACTACCGTTCTATAAAAAATGCCTGTTTCACCCACAGAAAAAAAAAAGATTATAATTAGTTCTCAGCACAACACACTTAAACAACAAGGCAAGTGTGCATTAATGCACAGACTACTCTTAACACAGCAGTGCTAAATAATTTATTTGTAAAATTACTCAGTAGGCAGCCAGCACAAAGCAAGCAGCAAATTGTCTCCTGCTCTCATCTATTGTCAAGGTCAAACACTATTTAAAATTACAGACCCACCAAAAAAGCTAACGTGCAACAAGAAATAAAAAATTAATTATTTTACAGACCATTATTGTGGTCTTGTTATTGCTATCCATTGACTACATTTTAAAATTGTTTACTTGTGGATTTTCCTATGATTGCACGATTCACTTTTGTAGGTAACGATGTATGGCATTATGGGGCTTGACAACGTGTTAAAAAAATCTATAAATGGATGTTTTAGGCAAGAAGAGCAATTTGGTGGCCTTTCCTGCATTCAAACATTTTATGTCTTTAAAAACATTGATTTTAAAACTATTAAAAGAAAACGGAAAATAGAAATAAATAAAAAAAAACAAGAAAAACAACAAATAAATACAGGTTGTTTTGCAGCACTGTGAAAGCTACTGTGACTAAGAAGAATAAAAATGTTGCAAATTCATTATTCTTACTAGAGGGATATCGATAATACAATTTTTTTTTCCAAAATGCAAAATTGTATTGGGACTAGTACAAGTGACCAAGACATATTAAATTCTTCACTTACTCAACTTCACTCCCCTCCCAGATGATTATACTAATATACCTTGTCAATTAAATGGCCGACTTCCACTCCCTCTTTCCTCCTATAATACTATTTATATATATAATAATATATATATAGTATAGTATTTATATATATATATAATAATATATTAGCTTTTCAAGACGTGAAACATACATTTTATTGTAATCCGTGTAAAAAACAAAGCTGTATGTTACAGCAATAAGACCAGCTGTCAGCACTGCCATACAATACTGCCCCCCCCCCCATGCTGCGGCACACGCCTTTAGGGCAAATTGGGCAATGGGATGGTATGTAATCGGTGGACGGAGGGGGAAGGGGCATTGGCAGCAAAATGTTTCCTCACGTGTGAATACAAAAAAATACTAGTACAAGCCCTGCTTTGGCGCCTTAAAAACTGTTGACTAGCGTAGTTAAAAGTGTATTCCTAGAACACCCCTTTTCTGGTCTAGAAGAAGAGACAGCCAGTGATTGAAGCATATGCATGTATATCTGCTTTTCATTTGCTCACAACCTGTTTCCCTCAAATGACTGACACAGGAGAACAATTATGATTTTGCATGTTTAAAATATAGAATACTCTTAACAAAATCAAACATTTTACTATTACACTAAAATGTTCCTTTAAGAGCTTAATTAATCTAATTGTTTTATAGCTAGACTTTGGCATCCTGAACACTATTAAACCACCTAAGGTTTATTTTGTTTTGGGCACAGAGTTTAAATATATTACAAAATACAAGATATACGTAAAAGAGAAAATCACAGCTGCAATACCATTATTAATGATGTAATAGAAGGAGTTTTTAAATACAGACATGTAAATAACTGGTCCATTCATTTTAAACTACAAGTACCTAGAAAAACAGTGGCACTGCATGTTCCTTTTCTGTCTCGCACACATTTACTCTCCTCCCCACTGCTTCTACACAATTCTCTTATTTATTTATAGATCAGGCTTTGAAAGCTGGTGTGCATGAGCCTTTGTGACCTATGGCCACACAATATACTACTTTTGTACCTCTACATCTATCCTGCAGCTTCTGGAAAAATAAGTACTAAAATACACAGTTGTCTGAAAGTACTGGCTGTGTACATATACAAAACCTGAATCTCTCATTACAAATATATGTCATTTGTATGTTGTCAATTTACTCTATTCTTTATTCAATTACTACACACATTTTTATAGCAGTTGATAACAGGGAACAGAAAAGGGGCTGATTAGAAAACAGAAAATAAGTGGAGAAGGAGATTGTGGGGGATAACAAAGAAAGGTAAGACTGAGGCAGAGTGTGTGGGGGTAATAGAATATATATTAAATATATGGCAGATGGCAGAAAAAGAATCCACTTTATATCTTTCTCAGTAAAATTATATTCTAAAACATACTGGTTCCCTACGCTCCAATTTGCAGAGTGCACACAGCCAAATATTTGCAAACAGAATAATGCACCAACTGTTTCCATAGCTCCACCCCAAAATACCCACATATGACACTAGTTGTGTAACTTAGTAGTATAATGTAGCAATAACAAGGGCTTATAACGTAGATTACATCACTAATCTCCCACCACCTTCAATCCTCCTCTGGAGTATTTTGTTGGCACATATCAGAGCTCTTTCATTGGGTATCAAACACAGGAGTAGGTCATTGGAAATAGCAGAGCTGCTACATGAATAACTATTTTTATTACAACCCAGGCTAGAAATAGTAATCCTTATAAGTATCACCTTCATGACAAATTTCATGGATATTGATGTAGATAGTTTTGCTGTATCCTTGTCTAACAATTTTACCATTTTCACACATGAATAACTTGTAGAATATTTAAAGGGATACTAAACCCAAATATTTTATTTTGTGATTCAGATAGAGCATGCAATTTTAAAGGGCCATTAAACCCAAATTTTTTCTTTAATGATTCAGATAGAGAATACAGTTTTAAACAACATTCCAATTTACTTCTATTATCTAATTTGCTGCAATCTTTAGATATCATTTGTTAAAGAAATAGCAATGCACATTGGCGAGCCAATCACATGAGGCATCTATGTGCAGCCACCAATCAGAAGCTACTGAGCCTATCTAGATATGCTTTTCAGGAAAGAATATCAAGAGAATGAAGCAAATTAGATAAATAAAGTAAATTAGAAAGTTGTTTAAAATGGTATACTCTATCTGAATCATGAAAGAAAAAATGTAGGTTTAATGTCCCTTTAACCCCTTAATGACCGGACCATTTTTCAGTTTTCTTACCCTTAA
Organism: Bombina bombina; assembly: GCF_027579735.1. Taxonomy (NCBI): domain Eukaryota; kingdom Metazoa; phylum Chordata; class Amphibia; order Anura; family Bombinatoridae; genus Bombina; species Bombina bombina. The sequence goes on from NC_069504.1 coordinate 590,906,305, forward strand.
TGACATTGGCTATTTTTACATTTCTGCAGTGTTTGTGTTTAGCTGTAATTTTCCTCTTACTCATTTACTGTACCCACACATATTATATACCGTTTTTCTCGCCATTAAATGGACTTTCTAAAGATACCATTTTTTTCATCACATCTTATAATTTAATATAAAAAATATATAAAATATGAGGAAAAAATGGAAAAAAACACACTTTTTCTAACTTTGACCTCCAAAATATGTTACACATCTACAACCACCAAAAAACACCCATGCTAAATAGTTTCTAAATTTTGTCCTGAGTTTAGAAATACCCAATGGTTACATGTTGTTTGCTTTTTTTGCAAGTTATAGGGCAATAAGTACAAGTAGAACTTTGCTATTTCTAAACCACTTTTTTTCAAAATTAGCGCTAGTTACATTGGAACACTGATATCTGTCCGGAATCCCTGAATATCCCTTGACATGTATATATTTTTTTTTAGAAGACAACCCAAAGTATTGATCTAGGCCCATTTTGGTATATTTCATGCCACCATTTCACTGCCAAATGCGAGCAAATAAAAAAAATTGTTCACTTTTTCACAAATTTTGTCACAAACTTTAGGTTTCTCACTGAAATTATTTACAAACAGTTTGTGCAATTATGGCACAAATGGTTGTAAATGCTTCTCTGGGATCCCCTTTGTTCAGAAATAGCAGACATATATGGCTTTGGCGTTGCTTTTTGGTAATTAGAAGGCCGCTAAATGCAGCTGCGCACCACACGTGTATTATGCCCAGCAGTGAAGGGGTTAATTAGGGATCTTGTAGGGACCTTGAAGGGTTAATTTTAGCTTTAGTGTAGTGTAGTAGACAACCCAAAGTATTGATCTAGGCCCATTTTGGTATATTTCATGCCACCATTTCACCGCCAAATGCGAGCAAATAAAAAAAAAAGTGACATTTTTCACAATTTTAGGTTTCTCACTTAAATTATTTACAAACAGCTTGTGCAATTATGGCACAAATGGTTGTAAATGCTTCTCTGGGATCTCCTTTGTTCATAAATAGCAGACATATATGGCTTTGGCGTTGCTTTTTGGCAATTAGGAGGCCGCTAAATGCTGCTGCGCACCACACTTGTATTAAGCCCAGCAGTGAAGGGGTTAATTAGGTAGCTTGTAGAGAGCTTGCAGGGTTAATTTTAGCTTTAGTGTAGAGATCAACCTCCCACCTGACACATCCCACCCCCTGATCCCTCCCAGACAGCTCTCTTCCCTCCCCCACCCCACAATTGTCCCCGCCATCTTAAGTACTGGCAGAAAGTCTGCCAGTACTAAAATAAAAGGTGGTTTTTTTTTTTTTTTTTTTTTTTTTAAATTATTCAGCTGTAATGGACCCCTGCCTTAACCCCCAACCTCCCTGATCCCCCCCAAACACCTCTCTAACCCTCCCCACCTACCTAATTGCCACCATCTTGGGTACTGGCAGCTGTCTGCCAGTACCCAGTTTCCCCCCCCCAAAAAAGTGTTTTGTTTTGTGACATGTTTTATTTTTTCTGTAGTGTAGCTGCCCCAACCACCCCCCCCACCCCCCCCCAGATCCAGATCCTGATCAAGTGTAGCTGCCCCACCCCCCCCAGATCCAGATCCAGATCCAGATCCTTACCTAAATTCATTGGTGGCAGTGCCAGTGATTGCTGCGCGCGCGCACACACACGCGCGCGCGCGCGTGCACGCAGCCCCCGCACGCTCCCGGCATCCGGCGTGCACAATACACTTGAAGGAACCGGATGCCGGGTAGCGATGGGCCGCCCACCCTCCTCCCTGTAAGCTCCCACCCACCAACGAACGGCCGCATCGCTACCGGTGCAGAGAGGGCCACAGAGTGGCTCTCTCTGCATCGGATGCTTTCTAAAGGGTATTGCAGGATGCCTCAATATCGAGGCATCACTGCAATACCCTGAGAGCTGCTGGAAGCGATTGCGATCGCTTCCAGCACTCTCTTAGACAAGTGACGTACCAGGTACGTCCATTGTCACTAACTGCAAGTTTTTGCAGGACGTACCTGGTACGTCACTTGTCATTAAGGGGTTAAGCAACTTTCTAATTTACTCCTATTATATTTTTTTCTTGAAATAGCAGGAATTTAAGCTTAGCATCTGGCCCATTTTTTGTTCAGCACCCTGGATAGCGCTTGCTGATTGGTGGCTACATTTAGACACCAATCAGCAAGCAGAACCCAGGTTCTGAACCAAAAATGAGCCAGCTCCTAAGCTTACATTTATGCTTTTCAAATAAAGATACCAAAAGAACAAAAAAAATGATAATAGGAATAAATTAGAAAGTTGCTTAAAATTGAATCATGAAAGAAACAAATTGAGTTTAGTATCCCTTTAACCATTTTACTTTAACAGGATGACAAACAAATATAGCTTCATAAGTAAGTTAATCCATTTATAAGTAAAAAAGACTTGCTAACACCATTGAACACTGAAACATGAGTACCACAGAGCCCCCAAACTACAGTACTTGGGACACTACCAACTCTCAAACTGTTTTCGTTTTACACTAGGTACCACTCAGCAGAAAACATAGTAATTTATTATTAGGTAATTAAGCATGCATATTTGTAAACCATTTTGTAATTCTCATTACAATATACAGCTTAATTACATTTCTAGTAATTTCCTATGAAATATAAAACATGATTATCATCCAATTTAACTTTGAGTCATTATATTTAACAAACATGTGAGTTTAATGTAAAGCGGCCCCAACCAATCCTGCCACAATATATATATATATATATATATATATATATATATATATATATATATATATATATATATATATATATATATATATATATATATATATATATATATACACACATACATACTGTATAAATAATCTCAGGAATGGTAGTCAAACTTAAAGTTTTGTAATTCATATAAAGGAAGCCAATAAAGCAGCAGTGTTATAATGTCTGTAATAGTGTTATACTTACAGTGCTTAAAGGGTCAGTCTACTTGAACATTTTTATTGTTTAAAAAGATAATCTATTTAGTACCCATTCCCCAGTTTTGCATAACTAACTCGGTTATATTAATATACTTTTTAACTCTGTGGTTATCTTGTATCTATGCCTCTGGGGACTACCCACTTATCTCAGTTCTTTTGACAGATTTTTGACAGATTTGCATTTCAGTCTATAAGTGCTGACTCATCAATAACTCAACGGGAGTGAGCAGAATGTTATGTATATGGCACACAAACTATCACTGTGTGAAAATGTGAATAACTGTCAAAATGGACTGATATACGAGGTGGCCTTCAATGGCTTAGAAAATTAGTTTATGAGCCTACCTAGGTTTAGCTTTTAACAAATAATACCAAGAGAGCAAAGCAGATTCAACTTAAATTTCACTTGACTATCCCTTTTAGACATGCATGTAAACAATGGATGCTAAAGAACAATAGGTAATTTATTATGTGTCTAAATGTCTAAACTCTATTTGAATCATAAAAAAATAATTTTGAATTTCATGTCTCTTTATAGGGACAGTAAAAGTAAAGAAGAAAAACCCATGCAGGCTTTAGGGTAGCTGGAAAAGTTGGTGATTCTACTTATTATATTAAAGGGACATTAAATACTAAATAAATGCTAGATACAATGATGCATTCAAAGAAAAGATTAGTCTGAGAATAACAGGTAGATATATTTTTTTAAAGTTTCATTAATTGTAAAATATTGACAAACTAAGTGTAAACTTTTTGCGTCTGCAAAGCAATGGGAGCTGCCATGTTGTGCAGCCAATGGCCAGTGTTCTGCACTTCCATTTCTAACAGGAACGGAAAAGCTCACAATTTCAAAATGGAATAAAAGGAAAAAAGGGACAAATAAATAATTATAGTATATTGCAAAGTTTTTTTTTTAAATATATAAAGTTTATTCTACACTGTTACCCTAACACTGCGCTAACTGACCACCGCTGCAGAGACTAATACCCACTCTTTTGTATCTGGCTGTACTCTGCACACTTAACTGGTTACAATCTTAAAGAATAAAACAAGATTCACAATGTGAATAATCTAAATGAGCTGAACACTAAGCACTCCTTGTTACATAGATGTACTCTCAGTATCGTTCTTTATACCAATTTCAATTTTGACTATTTAACTTTACATATACATTTCAGGCATAAACTATATCATTCCAGGCAAGGAGTATCACCTATTTTTTGTCACCTATTTTTTATCAATAATACCTATAAATAACACCCATAGACAACAATCACAATGTACAATATTAAAAATCAATTGAATTCCAAGTGTTACACGGTACTAAACAATTATTGACATAAAATAACTGAATATGATAGCTTTAAAAATGCTACCTATCTCACCTCGATGTCCCCAGGAGTATGGTAAAATCTATTAACTGTTCTGGTGCTTGAATGAAAATCCTCCTGACTCTGTGGCAGAGAGCGGTGCTGCTTTACTGATCGTTGGACGCTGAAGAGCGCCCAAACAACTGGTAGCTGTGAACACAAGAAAAGAACAGAGCGCAACCGCAACTCAAGGTAAAAGTTTTATTACTTTATCGAGCGCTAAAAACAAATTGCACTTACAAGAAGTTAGCAATATTCAAGCCTTTAGGTTTAACAATCCACTGGACCGCAATCTCTCTGATAGCCCTCCACGCTGGATTCAGATATGGCGTCTCCGGGAAGTCCGCAGGCTTAGGTGTAGGTGTTAATAACCAAATAGTTAATAGTAAAAGACTCCGGGTTCTTGAGAAAGTCCCGATAAAGAGGACGAAACGCGTAGACTGTATAAAGGGACATTGTTGAAGACATTAATACTTATTGCTTTTACAAGTACTTTTTACTATTAATTATTTGGTTATTAACACCTACACCTAAGCCTGCGGACTTCCCGGAGACACCATATCTGAATCCAGCGTGGAGGGCTATCAGAGAGATTGCGGTCCAGTGGATTGTTAAACCTAAAGGCTTGAATATTGCTAACTTCTTGTAAGTGCAATTTGTTTTTAGTGCTCGATAAAGTAATAAAACTTTTACCTTGAGTTGCTGTTGCGCTCTGTTCTTTTCTTGTGTTCATATATAAAGTTTATTATTTTATATTATCATCTCAAAGTGTTTTTTGTCCCTTTAAGATAGATTAACTATTTAAAATCAACTTCATCAATACACGCAGTGCTCTTTGTTACATTTACTGCCCCTTTCAGTAGTTTAGGCAGGCAGATAGAGTTTTTAATTAAATGTGCTTTCTGGTTAAAGAACAAATAAACACAGTACAATAGCATAATCAGTAACGCACAATACAAAGACAATGCAAAAGCACTTTGTTTGAATTTCAAATGAGTAGCAGATTTTTTCCTGAAAAATTTCAGTTAGTTTCATTTGCCTTCCCGCTGCATCATGTGTGAGTCACAGCCAATCACAAAATGCATATACATATATTCAGTAGTAGCTGGTGCCTCAGAAAGTGTGTATATGAAAAATGTGTGCACATATAGATAATGGAAGTGAATTGGAAAATTGTTTTAAATTGCGTGCTCTATCTGATTCATGAAAGTTTAATTGTGGCTATAGTGTTCCTTTAAAACTGAAAAGCACATACATTAAATTATAATATTCTTAGCCTCTTCCTAATTTATTTGTTGTTTTAGGACATTGCAAACAGGGCCATATGACCTGCGTCAAGCACTGTAAAACCATTCTCACATGGGGCCCAAGGGGCCGATTTATCAAACTCCGTATGGAGCTTGATGCCCCTTGTTTCCGGCGAGCCTGTAAACAAGGGGCACCATAACTTGTCTGCCTGCTCTAAAGCCACGGACAGAAATCAACCCGATCAAATATGATCAGGTGGATTGACACACCGTGCTAGTGGCCGATTGGCCGCAAATCTGCAGGGGGCGGCATTGCACAAGCAGTTCACAAGAACTGCTGGTGCAATGATAAATGCCGACAGCATATACTGTCGGCAGTTATCGATGTGCAGCGGACATGATACGCTACATTGTATCATGTCCGCTCGCACTATGATAAATATACCCCCAAGTCTCAAAAACTCATGAAGAGATATTACCAGCTTATTTTAAAGTGCACTGTATTGTAATATAATTGTCTCTCCTTCACATAAAGCATATTAGTGAACTCCCCTTAATATGATGCACAGTTTCCAAGGTAAAAATTGCCTTTTAACCCCTTAAGGACAGTTTACTTTGCTGGTCTTTTAATGGGGATAGCAAGACCGCTTGCGGAGTGACCCGCGCTATTATTAACAAGGATGTTGTGGTTGTTAAGGTGTAAAAAAATCCCTGAAGCTTATTATAGAATCTTGCCAGACAAGAGAGCTTTAGAGAATTGGGCCCATGGTCACTGATCACAAAAAATCTTACTTGTTTGAAAACAGTTAGGGCCAAATTACGAGTGGCACGCTATATTTCCTCACAAGCGAAAAGGAGTTTATTGCAGGTGTTTGTGTTCATACTACAAGTTGAAAGTAAACATGATCACTTGAGTGCAATTGAAGTTAACACATGATGGGATAGTGCATCCTCAGAGCTCTGGTTAACTGTTTCGCAAAATAAAAAAATTGTCACAAAACACAAAGATACATTGAAAAGGGCAGTTACACCCATAATAACACTGTCTGATAAAAATTATTAAGAATAAGATTGCACCAAAAAAAAAAAAAAAAAAAAAGATATGAGGTCTCAGGTGTTAGAAAAAAAAGGCAGGCAAAGGACTTTAACATAGAGATACATGATACATACACATGTCTAAATACGTGTAGTACGTGTTTGTGTGTGTGTGTGTATATATATATATATATATATATATACAAATACATATGTATACAGGTATAGACATATAGAAGTGCATTGGAGCCCTTTACAGTAAAAAGGATATTAAACCCCAAAAAAATATTTCATGATTCAGATAGAGAATACAATTTTAAACAACATTCCAATTTATTTCTAATTTCTAATTTGCTTCATTCTTTAGATATCCTTTGTTAAAGAAATAGCAATGCAAATGGGTGAGCCAATCACATGAGGCATCTATGTGCAGCCGCCAATCAGCAGCTACTGAGTCTATCTAGATATGTTTTTCAGGAAAGAATATCAAGAGAATTAAGCAAATTAGATAATAGAAGTCAATTAGAAAGTTGTTTAAAATGGCATTGTCTATCTGAATCATTAAAGAACATTTTTGGGTTTAATGTCCCTTTAACCCCTTAATGACCGCAGCACTTTTCCATTTTCTGTCCGTTTGGGACCAAGGCTATTTTTACATTTTTGCGGTGTTTGTGTTTAGCTGTAATTTTCCTCTTACTCATTTACTGTACCCACACATATTATATACCGTTTTTCTCGCCATTAAATTGACTTTCAAAAGATACCATAATTTTCATCATATCTTATAATTTACTATAAAAAACATTATAAAATATGAGGAAAAAATGGAAAAAAACACATTTTTTCTAACTTTGACCCCCAAAATCAGTTACACATCTACAACCACCAAAAAACACCCATGCTAAATAGTTTCTAAATTTTGTCCTGAGTTTAGAAATACCCAATGTTTACATGTTCTTTGCTTTTTTTGCAAGTTATAGGGCCATAAATACAAGTAGCACTTTGCTATTTCCAAACCACTTTTTTTCAAAATTAGCGCTAGTTACATTGGAACACTGATATCTGTCAGGAATACCTAAATATCCCTTGACATGTATATATTTTTTTTTAGAAGACATCCCAAAGTATTGATCTAGGCCCATTTTGGTATATTTCATGCCACCATTTCACCGCCAAATGCGATCAAATAAAAAAAATTTTTCACTTTTTCACAAATATTTTCACAAACTTTAGGTTTCTCACTGAAATTATTTACAAACAACTTATGCAATTATAGCATAAATGGTTGTAAATGCTTCTCTGGGATCCCCTTTGTTCAGAAATAGCAGACATATATGGCTTTGGCTTTGCTTTTTGGTAATTAGAAGGCTGCTAAATGCCCCTGCGCAAAATACGCGTATTATGCCCAGCAGTGAAGGGGTTAATTAGGGAGCATGTAGGGAGCTTCTAGGGTTAATTTTAGCTTTAGTGTAGTGTAGTAGACAACCCCAAGTATTGATATAGGCCCATTTTGGTATATTTCATGCCACCATTTCACCGCCAAATGCGATCAAATTAAAAAAAAACGTTAATTTTTTCACAATTTTAGGTTTCTCACTGAAATTATTTACAAACAGCTTGTGCAATTATGGCACAAATGGTTGTAAATGCTTCTCTGGGATGCCCTTTGTTCAGAAATAGCAGACATATATGACTTTGGCGTTGCTTTTTGGTAATTAGAAAGTCGCTAAATGCTGCTGCGCATCACACGTGTATTATGGCTAGCAGTGAAGGGGTTAATTAGGTAGTGTGTAGGGAGCTTGCAGGGTTAATTTTAGCTTTAGTGTAGAGTTCAGCCTCCCACCTGACACATCCCACCCCCTGATCCCTCCCAAACAGCTCCCTTCCCTCCCCCACCCCACTATTGTCCCCGCCATCTTAAGTACTGGCAGAAAGTCTGCCAGTACTAAAATAAAAGATTTTTTTTTTTTTAAAAAGAAAAAAAAAAAAAGCATATTTACATATGCTGTGTTTAGGATCCCCCTTAGCCCCCAACCTCCCTGATCCCCCCCAAAACAGCTCTCTAAGCCTCCCCCTCTGCCTTATTGGGGGCCATCTTGGGTACTGGCAGCTGTCTGCCAGTACCCATTTTTCACAATCAAATATTTATTTAATTTTTATTTTTTGTTATTTCCCCCCACCCCCCCCCCCCCCCCGACCAACCCCCACCACCTAAATACCGAATAAGGTGTTTTTTTTTAAAATTACTTGTCCCACTTTTATTTTGGGACACATTTTTTTCTGTAGTGCAGCGGTCCCCACCCGGTCCCTGCCCCGGCGCGCCCCCGCGCGCGCCCCCTCGTGCACGTGCGCGCGCCCCCGCGCGCGCCCGGACTTGCACGCCCACGATCCCGCCCCCCTCCACATGACAAGGGCCATCGATGGCCGCCACCCACCTCCCACACCGGCTCCCACCCACCAACGATACCGGCCATCGATGTCCGGTGCAGAGAGGGCCACAGAGTGGCTCTCTCTGCATCGGATGGCCATCTAAGGTTATTGCAGGATGCCTCCATATCGAGGCATCACTGCAATAACCGGAAAGCAGCTGGAAGCGAGCAGGATCGCTTCCAGCTGCTTTCCACACCGAGGACGTGCAGGGTACGTCCTCAGGCGTTAACTGCCTTTTTTCTGAGGACGTACCCTGCACGTCCTCGGTCATTAAGGGGTTAAGTAGATGAAAACATGTAAAAGCATTTTTATGCAATATTCATATTTAATAAAGGCCTAGATTATGGCGGCTCTTTCAGCACGTCAGGTTTTTAGCTCGTATTACAAGTTGAAAGTAAACACGAATGATTGATCACAATTTGACTCACATCGGGTTAGCACGACCTCAGAGCTCTGGTAAACTGTTTCGCTAAACAAAAAAGTCTCACAAAATGCATCAAAAATACATTACAAAATACAGTTACACTCATAATAACACAATCTAATACAAATTATTCAAAATTATTGGGCTCAGAGATATGAGGTCTCAGGTGTTAGAAAAAAAACAAAGAACAACTATCCAAAGGGCTTTAACATAGAGATACATTCATATACATGTCTAAATATGTATGTATGTATGTATGTATGTATGTATGTATATATATATATATATATATATATATATATATATATATATATATATATATACACACACACATATATATATATTTATATGTGTATATATGTATTTAGATATGTATTCACACATATATAGACATATATAAGTGCATTGGAGCCCTTTGCAGTTAAATAGATAAAAAAAAAATTTGTAAAATAATTATATTTAATAATGGTTTTAAAGGGACAGTCTATACTAAAATGGTTATTGTTTAAAAAGATAGATAATGCCTTTACTACCCATTTCCCAGCTTTGCACAACCAACCTTGCTAGATTAATATACTTTATAACATTTAAACCTCTAAATTTCTGCCTGTTTCAAAGGCTCTATAGAAAATACAAAAGCATGTGATTAAGAGGCAGTCTATAATAGACAGCCTCTTAATCACATGCTTTTGTATTTTCTTTTCATAACTGGAGACTGCTAGTTCATGTGGGCCATATAGATAACACTGTGTTCATGCCCGGGGAGTTATTTAAGATTTAGCACAACACAGTACTAAATGCAAAGCATCAGAAAGGCGGAAACCCAGCGTTTGGTGAGGACCATGAGTTCCAGACTTCAAGCAGTCATAGCTTCCAAATGATTCTCGACAAAGTATTCAAAATGAACATTTTATTTATAATTGCGTTAATTTATCCAATTAAATTTTAGCCCCTGAAATAAGGGGACTGTGTATGAAAATGGTTGCAATTCCTAAATGTTTCATACAATATTTTTGTTCAACCCCTTGAATTCAAAATGAAAGTCTGCACTTTAATTGCATCTCAGTTGTTTAATTTCAAATCCCTTTTGGTGACGTACAGATCCAGAATTATGAAAATTGTGTCAGTGTCCAATTATTTCCGTACCTAACTGTATATAGGTGTTGATATATATTGTATCAAAATACTATCAGATATATGTAAAAATATGTATTTATAAATAAATAGAACATATTCTGTTATGTGAAGAACAATGGAATGTGACGTTCATATTGTCATGATGGGTTAAGGCACTTGAGGGTATGTGATCGGGTTGGCGCGTGAGTAGGGTGTTTTTTTTTTTGCTCCAGTGACTTCTATTGGGGAATACATTATCGCGTGCGCAATATTCTAAAGTTTGGCTTTTTATGTGCGTCAGGTTAGCGCTCAAGTGAACATAATTCAGATAGAACATACAATTTTAAACAACTTTCCAATGTACTTCTATTATCAACGTGTCTTAATTTTCTTGTTATCCTTTGTTAAAAAGCAAGAAAGTAAGTTCAGGAGTGTGCACGTCTGCAGCACTATATGGCAGCAATTTTGCAACAATGGCAGCACTAATTCCTGCCATGTAGTGCCCCAGACATTATCTAAAAATCTCTTCAAAAAAAGAACATAAGCCCAAACTTTTTTTAAATTGTATTCTCTATCTGAATTATGAAAGAACATTTCTGGGTTTCATGTCCCTTTAACACTTGAGCAGGAGTGTTAAATACCACTCCACTTGTAATCTGGCCCTTAATCTTTTGATTTACTGCAAATTATTCTAGGGGACACTTCTCACACCCACACCATTGCTATAAAAAGATCCATAAACACAGTTGAAACAATTTACCTACCCATGATTGCAAGATATACATTGATGTTGATACAATATAATTATAGTAGGAATTTGTTTTACATGTACATAGTGTAATCTAACCTTAGACATCAATGCACAGTGCTTGGATATGCTGTGGGTTTGTCACATATGTCAACACTTTTATTGCCAAAAGGAATAAGGCAGTGAGGGTAATATGCTGTTGTAAAGTTATTTCATCTGACATTCCAAACCAACCAGTTTTTCTATTTTTTTCTCTCAGGGTAAATTGTAATTAAACAAAAATGATTGCAGACAGTATTATGGTGGCAGAATTATATCATAGTTTTTTATTTTATTTTTGTTAAATTAAATGGCAAAAGTGCAAAACATGACAGAAACCAATAAACAGATGGATTACCAAGCAGAAAGAGCCAGGAGAGACATATGAATGAACTGAGACAGAAATGTGTGTCAGGATCACAATCTGAAAAATGCAACAATAACAGCAGAAACCGTAGAAAAAGAAAATGTTAAACTCTTCTCAATAGATATAATAAGATGATAAACTAAAAAATAGGGCCAATATGCACATACATTTTACTTGTGTTTGTGTTGTTTGATGCTTTAGTTTCATTTTGCTTTATGTAAAGGGACATTAAACTCAAAATATGATTCCCCATAAATTGTTTAAATATGCATAATAAACAATTTTGCAAAGCACTTTCACTATTTATTTGTCCTGCTTTTCCTGTAATTCAACTCTGGAAAGTGTAGTGTTTCTACTCCCCAAGAGAGGCTGGAGTGCATTCTGTGGAATGCAGAACCTTAACATTCCTATATGTAGCACAGTGATAGGTTGATATGTGCAGGAGCACGTTTATTTAAGTCCCTAATTGGCCAGAGCAAAAGAAGTAAGATGAACAACATTCAACAGACTTTCAAGGGGTGTGTCCCTGGCCTGGAAACAATGCATAATTCTGTAACAAAATGACAGATTTAAATACTTTTAAAACATTTATTTTGTGTGCAGACATTTTGCAAAGCAGCAAATAATGTATCTCCCTTTAACAATACAACGTTATAAGGTTTTGCATTTCTATTTTCATGCTGGTATTTTTTTTTACATTTTGGAGATTATACTTTTGTCATCTCCTTTCAGCATGACTGTATTCTGTTACAAGTTTATAAAATAAGATTCCGATTTATCTCCTTCAGGAGAAAAGATTGTGTGTGAAGATCATAAATTAATGGGGATTTCTCTTTTTTTTCTGTCAAGGAAAGAGGTAGCAGGAGGCCGATAAGAAAAAAGACTAGTCCCAGAGAAGTTAATACTGTTAATCACTACTAGAAAAGGCCATCAATTTATTTTGTTCTCTTGGTATTCTTTGTTGAAGGCTAAAGCTAGGAAGGCTTATAGGCAGATGTCTAAGACCTTGAAGGCTGCCTTTTATCTCAGTGTATTTTTTACAGTTAGACGGTGCTCGTTCATTTGTGTCAAATAGATAACATTGTGCTCACTCCCGTAGAGTTATGCATAAATCAGCACTAACTGGCTGAAATGCAAGTAGTCTGCAAAGGCTTAGATACAAGGTAATCACAGAGTTAAAAAGTGTATTAATATAACAGCGTTGGTTAGGCAAAACTGGGGAATGAGTAATAAAGGGATTATCTATCTTTTTAAACCATAAACATTTTTATATATATATATATATATATATATATATATATATATATATATATATATATATATATATATATATATATATATATATATATTACTTAAAAAGATTATTAGGAATCCTAAGTAATGCCAGATGGAAAACAAATTACAGGACTGTGAACATAATATCATTTAACTACTTTGTGTTTAAATGCACAGAAATGTAACTGTTCACTTCATGACTACACATTTGCCAACTGTTGACTTATTTATATTCGAGCAATCGCAGGCAATTTTGTCATCTGAACTTCTTTAATGCATCTCCCCTTGTGCAAAATAGATATACTTTACTAACACTCATTCTAAAATTCCTCATTTTAAAACCCACACATAAAGGGCTGAATTACAAGTGGAGTACTAATTTATTGCAAGGCTGTAAAAGGACAAATGTGTCCTGTTTATGGGCGAACAATAAATAACCAGCCATTACAAGTGGCTGGTTATTGCTACTGCAAGTTCATAATAGCAATTATCGCTCCAAAAATGAACCAGAGTTAAGACCTTTAGCTGAGAAACACATTGCTGTTTTAATATGTTTATTAAAGTACGTTTTTAAACTTACCACTTGCTGCCATTCACTCATTCACCACCTACACCATTGCTGAATGGTACAAGGACACCTTGGGACATTGTATCCTGACCCATCCTATTGCTGTTGGAGCTTTGCTGGAGGCCATTCTGCTGGACGACTGTTTGATTCCAGTCTACGCTACTTGCACCAAGAGGGGTGCTTACTCAAATGTGAGTGCAATATTTTATACACTTCTTCATGCAAGTATGTACAATACTAGGTCACGTGGCGCTTCTGTTTCCTCCCATCTTCTACTAATTTTAAAAACGTTGCCTCCATGTGTAACTTTCCATTTTTAATGTTTTCTGGAATAAACTTTCTATTTTTTATCAGCATTGAGAGATTGCTGTTTTCTGCCGGCACCGAGCCTGAGTGTATATTGTTCTGGGGTAATATCCATGCATATGATCTGCAGCGACAGACACTTATTTTTCTCAGTCGTGTCTGTTGGCCTTTAGAACGAGGTTCCTATGGGAGCCTATGGAAGAGCACTCTCGTGAATGCAAAACTGAGGTCACGTTTGCATTGTACTTTACCTGTAATACCAGCGCGCATTTGCATTTGCTGCTTTTACTGAGTGGAGCGCAAATATCGCACTTGGGAAAGTGATATTTTGTGCTCCACTTGTAATCTGCCCCACAGTAATTTAAAGGGACAGTCTACACCAAAATATTTAGTGTTTTAAAAGATAGATAATCCCTTACCCATTCCCTAGTTTTGCATAACCAACACAGTTTTTTTTACCTCTGTGATTATCTTGTATCTAAGCCTCTGCACACTGCCCCTTATTTCAAGTCTTTTGACAGGCTTGCATTTTAGCCAATCAGTGCTGGCTCATAGGAACTCCACGTGTGTGAGGACAGTGTTATCTATATGAAACACATGAACTAACACCCTCTAGTGGTGAAAATCTGTCAAAATGCCTTCAAAGGCTTAGAAATTAGCATATGAACCTCCTAGATTTAGCTTTCAACTAAGAATTACCAAAGGAACAAAGCAAAATTGGTGATAGAAGTAAATTTGAAAATTGTTTAAAATTACATGCCCAATATGAATAATGAAAGTTTGTTTTGGACTAGACTGTTCCTTTAAGTATACAGTGGCATTTACTTTTACTCATTATTTAGTCTAAGTTGTATAACTACATGTATGTGAACAATTAACACCTACCACATCAATTAACACCTACCACATTTTAGGTGTGTACATTACTATAGTAAACCTTCATAATGCTTGCATATATAAGCAAAGAATGAAATCTAGCTTCAGTGACCATGGAAGTGGACAATTTAAAATTCCAGTATATTTAAATCAGTGTATCAATAAGATAAGGGGCACTGAAGTACTTTTTTCTTTGCTGTATCTAAGATGTGGCATTTTAAAATGTATTTATTTCGCAAAACAAATGTTGCTGCATTAAGAAAGAAACATGCATTGCTATTATTAATGGGACAGTATACACCAATTTTCATATAACTGCATGTATAAAACTGTTTAAAAACTTAATTAGAAGCTCCCAGTTTAGCTCTGTTGAAAAGGTTAGCTGAAACACCCACTGAAAGTTGTCATATAGCAAAAAGTGAAGACCCCCCCCCCTTCCTCTGCATATGAAATCAGTGCAATGTTATTATAACAACAAAACAAAACAAAAAATGTATAGGCTATATAAATGGATCATCTACAAAACATTTATGCAAAGAAAAATCTAGTTTCTAATGTCCCTTTAATGTCCACAAATAAAGCAGTGGGTGCTCAGTCTATCAGCCAGTAAGCAATCAGTTTCACCTCCTCTTAGCTGAAAACACTTTACTGGAAAATAAATAAATACATAAATAAAGGATAGAAAAGGTTTGATTCATGCTTTTTCATCATGATTCAATGGTAAAAGTGGATTTCTTCCCCAGAATATTGAAAATCAATGTTTGTATCACATGTAGATGTGGGCTGCATTGACATCAGTCTTAACTCTGACACACTGTCAACTATGTGCATGGTTCATTGTTGAAATCACATTTTTCATTAGCAAATTGTCCTGTTTTGTTAACAGAGCAAAGAAAACAATTTTAGTTTCGCCCATATAGTACAAAATAGCATATGGGTATCATTATGCAACTCATTATTTGTTTCCTTGTAATTGTTCAGATGCCAGCATTAATACAGTTTCAAATAATGCAGAAGACCTATCAACAAGCCTTTTTTTTAGGTTAACTGTAAAATAATAATAATAAAATGAAAACTTAATAGAATACATTTTTTTTAAAAAGTTATATTTTTATTTAATTGCAAATAAAACAACTTAGGAACAAATCTTTATTCAGTTTTTGGTTTCTATAAAAATATCCAGAATAATAAGCAATAAGCACACACATTTATATATTTATACACACATACACATGCATACACACAAAAGTCCCATTTTTCCTGCGTTACCTATATACCTTGGCAATCACCCTTCTTCCTATCAAACTCCCAAACACTGCTTAATGTTAAAGGGACAGTCTACTCCAGAATTGTTATTGTTTAAAAAGATAGATAATCCCTTTATTACCCATTCGCCAGCTTTGCATAACCAACGCTGTTATATTAATACACTTTTTACCTCTGTGATTATTTTGTATCTAAGCCTCTGCAGACTGCCCCCTTATTTCAGTTCTTTTGACAGACTTGCATTTTAGCCAATCAGTGCTGAATCCTAGGTAATTCCATGGGGCCGATTTATCAAGCAGTCAATGCTGCTTATTCCGCGCAAGCCTTAAAGCTCGTCGGAATCAGGAATTAAGAAGCAGCGGTCATAAGACCGCTGCTCCTTAACTCGTCCGCCACCTCTGAGGCGGCGGACAGCAATCATCCCGATACGATCGGGATAATTGACTGTGAATGTGCAGGGGGCGGCATTGCACAAGAATTTCAGTAAAATGCTTGTGCAATGATAAATGCTGACAGCGTATACTGTCGGCATTTATCGATGTGGGGCGGACATAATACGCTACAGCGGATCATGCCCGCCCGCACATTGATAAATTGCCCCCCACCAGCGTGAGCCAAATGTTATCTATATGGCACATATGAACTAATGTCCTCTAGCTGTGAAACACTGTCAAAATGCATTGAGATAAGAGGCTGCCTTCAATGGCTTAGAAATTAGCATATGAGCCTACCTAGGTTTAGCTTTCAACAAAGAATACCAAGAGAACAAAGAACATTTGATGATAACAGTTTAATGGAAAGTTGTTTAATGGAAAATTGCATGCCCTATCTGAATCATGAAAGTTAAATTTTAACTAGACTGTGTCTTTAATAATATCTGGTTCAATCTCCAACTAAGATGTATATTTCTGATTAATTTCTGGTTTAAATAAATATATTTATGTTCAGCTGTGTCCCAGTAATGCATTGCTGCTTTAGAGCTGATTTTAACTATGTAATTAATATCTTTGCATGGGTTAAACACATAGTTCTATGCAAACAATAGAGCATTACAGCATATTTATTTTGCACTTTATGTCTCTTTAGCAAAACACACCAGCAGTATATAGCTCTATTTATAGACATCTCTGTGTCTTTTTACTACTTATTGCTATTGTCAACTACCATGTTTTCATAAATGTTTTATCTGTTTCTCAGAATTCCTGACTGTTTTATGTGGTGATCATTTACATAGTCATGTATTCTCCATCGTGTATATTTCTACAGATTATTATAAGGCTATATTTATTTTACATTTATTGCTTGTTGGCTCATGTTGAAGCTGCAATACACTGTAGTAGATACCAGCTGTTGAGTGACAGGTCTGCAAAAGATTAGTATAAGTGCTATCTTATTTAGGTTTAATACTACAGGTACCCTTTGAAAAAGCCAAGAGTGGCGAAACATGTCAGGGCATAGGGAGGCCGATTGTAAATAGAATTTTTAACTAGCGAGGAGAAACTGGTTGATATATTTACACAAGCCGATGTAATCTTAGACCTTAAAGGGACATTATACACTCATTTTTTCTTTGCATACATGTTTTGTAGATGATCTATTTATATAGCCCATACATTTCTTTTGTTTTTTTTAAATGTATAGTTTTGGTTATTTTTTAAATAACATTGCTCTGATTTTCAGACTCCTAACCAAGCCCCAAAGTTTTATGAGAATACCGTCAGCTACCTACTCCAGCTTGCTCCTGTTTGTGTAAAGGGTCTTTTCATATGCAAAAGAAGGGGGAGGGTCTTAGTTCCCACTTTCAGTGGGCTTTCCAGTGACCTTTTCAACTAACTAAACTGAGAGCTTCTAAGTAACAGTTTTATACTAGATTTTGATATCAGTATATGTGCATCCTATTCTTTATTGTAGTGTCTATTACATGCAGTTATATGAAAATGAGTGTATACTGTCCCTTTAACTCAGGACACGCTGAGGATGTTGGCGCGTGTCCATAGCAAATCTATACTAACTTTTCGGCTAATAGAATCTTTGCAGAGTGCGCTCATATAGAATGAATAAGGCACTCTAGAGGTATTCAGCGGTATATGTAATAGTATGAGATGGTATCTCAGAAACCACTATTATAGCAACACAAGTAATTAAAGTAACGTATTGATCTAGGCCCATTTTGGTATATTTCATGCCACCATTTCACCGCCAAATGCGATCAAATAAAAAAAATTGTTCACTTTTTCACAAACTTTAGGTTTCTCACTGAAATTATTTACAAACAGCTTGTGCAATTATGGCACAAATGTTTGTAAATGCTTCTCTGGGATCCCCTTTGTTCAGAAGTAGCAGACTTATATGGCTTTGGCATTGCTTTTTGGTAATTAGAAGGCCACTAATTGCCGCTGTTCACCACACGTGTATTATGCCCAGCAGTGAAGGGGTTAATAAGGGAGCTTGTAGGGAGTTTGAAGGGTTCATTTTAGCTGTAGTGTAGTAGACAACCCAAAGTATTGATCTAGGCTCATTTTGTTATATTTCATGCCACCATTTCACCGCCAAATGTGATCAAATAAAAAAAATTGTTCCCTTTTTCAAAAACTTTATGTTTCTGACTGAAATTATTTACAAACAGCTTGTGCAATTATGGCACAAATGTTTGTAAAAGCTTCTCTGTGATCCCCTTTGTTCAGAAATACCAGACATATATGGCTTTGGCGTTGCTTTTTGGTAATTAGAAGGCAGCTTAATGCCGCTGCGCACCACACTTGTATTATGCCCAGCAGTGACGGGGTTAATTAGGTAGCTGTAGGGTTAATTTTAGCTTTAGTGTAGAGATCTGCCTCCCACCTGACACATCCCACCCCTGAATCCTCCCTGACCCCCCTCAAACAGCTATCTTCCCTCCCCCACCTTACAATTGTCACCGCCATCTTAAGCACTGGCAGAAAGTCTGCCAGTACTAAAATAAAAAGCCTTTTTTTTAATTGATTCTGCAGTGTTGGATCCCTTCTTAGCCCCCAACCTCCCTGATCCCCCCGCCCATACAGCTCTCTAACCCTCACCCCTCTACCTATTTGCCGCCATCTTTGGTACTGGCAGCTGTCTGACAGTACCCAGTTTGCCCCTAAAAAAGTGTATTTTTTTATTTTTTATTAAATCATATATTTTCTGTAGTGTTGCTGCCCCCTCTCAATATCCTACCTCCCTCCCCCTCCCAGATCCCTTGCCCAACATCCAGAGAGCCCCAACATCGCTATACAAAAAAAAATTTATTAGTGAAAACTTATGATTCGGCACGCACGCGCCTCCGCCCGTCCCCCTGGCTGCTTCCGCCAACTGCCGTTGATATTTCCCTAGAAGGAATCGGCACGCAGGACATCGATGGGCCGCAAAACCCGCCTCCCTGCTGATGCCCACCCACCAAGGATCGGAACCATCAATGCCCGATGCAGAGAGGGCAACAGAGTGTCTCTCTCTGCATTGTTGGCTAAACAAAGGTATTACAGTGATGCCTCAATACTGAGGCATCACTGCAACACCTTGAAAGTGGTTGGAAGCGATCTAGATCACTTCCACCGCTTGAAATCCCTGAGGACGTACAGGGTACGTCCTTGGTCACTAACTGACATTTTTTGTAGGCCGTACCCTGTACGTCCTTGGTCCTTAAGGGGTTAAGACTGGGTTTGTGTCGAGCCTCACAGAAAATGTAATGCCACCCCCTGCTTGTTAGCGGCCAATCGCATGCAAGAGGGGGCTGTAAATCATCTCGATCCATTTAGATTAAGATGATTGCAATCTACAACCTAGAGTTTTGCGGATAGGTTAAGAAGCAGCGGTGTTACAACCACTGCTACTTAACTAGCATTTCAGGCTGAAAACCCGGGGCACCAAAGCAGCTATTGTTACTTGTTAAATGGAACCCTATGTTAATAAATGTATTTGTAAACAAACTTATTTTCTCTATAAATTAAAAATATATGGGTTATTAATTTATACAACTGGGGTTGTTTGTAACGCAATCACTAAGGTACATCCAACATGGATTTTGCTTTTAAAAGCATAAAGTTAGGCAACTTTTAGTCACTTTAAGTCAATACTAAAATTAATTTGCAATACAATTATAACTTTTGTTTAATGATGCAAAAATGTACAATAAAATCATACGTTTAAAAAAAGGAGATTAATATAAAAATAAAATTCTCCCAATTACATGTACATTTTCTGCTTGAATCATTCTTGTTTGCATTGTTTTACTGCTAAATTCCAATAAAATGAATCAAATTAAGCATTATACTATTAGTCTAAGGACACTACATTTGCCAATTTTAATCATTTTATAGATCAATTATATTGACTTTGCACATTTGTTTAGACACTCCAAACTTGAATAATTTAATCTTGCTCACTTGCTTTTATCAATATATCAAATGATGAACAGCCATGAAAAATGCATATTTGAAGTTACAGAAAGAAGACTGAAATGTAAAAAATAACAGTATAATGTTAACATAATAGTCTAAAAATAAAGAGCCAGATTCTTATTGTTATCGCAGCTGTGTTAACTTGTGCACATATTACAAGTTTAAAGTTAATGTGTTCTCTCGAGGGCAATCAAACTTAAAGGGACAGTCAAATCCAAAAAAAAACCTTTCATGATTTAAATAGGGAATGTAATTTTAAACATTTTTCCAATTTACTTTTATCACCGATTTTGCTTTGTTCTCTTGGTATTCTAAGTTAAAGCTAAACCTAGGAGGTTCATATGCTAATTTCTTAGACCTTGAAGACTGCCTCTAATCTGAATGCATTTTGACCACTAGAGGGCATTAGTTCATGTGTTTGATACAGATAACATTGAGCTCATGCACGTGAAGTTACCCTGGAGTGAGCATTGATTGGCTGGAATGCAAGTCTGTCAAAAGAACTGAAACAAGTGGGCAGTTTGCAGAGACATAGATACAAGGTAATCACAGAGGTAAAAAGTGTATTTCTATAACAGTGTTGGTTATGCAAAACTGGGGAATGGGTAATAAAGGGATCATCTTTCTTTTTAAACAACAAAAATTCTGGTGTTGACTGTGACTTTAAAGGGACAATATACACCAATTATCATATAACTGCATGTAATAAATGTATTTGTAAACAAACTTATTTTCTCTATAAATTAAAAATATATGGGTTATTAATATATACAACTGGGGTTGTTTGTAACACAATCACTAAGGTACATCTAACATGGATTTTGCTTTAAAAGCATAAAGTTAAGCAAATTTTAGCCACTTTAAGTCAATACTAAAATTAATTTGCAATACAATTATAACTTTTGCTTAATGATGCAAAAATGTACAATAAAATAGTAAAAATTAAGCAAAACTATAAATTACAAAAACACTTCCACATGGGCTATATAAATGGATCATCTACAAAACATTTATGCAAAGAAAAATCTAGTGTACAATTCTCTTTAACACGACTGAAAAACTCTTCTAAAGGCTGAGACAAAAAAAATGTGCACCAAAAACTACATAAAAACATTAACATACACTTGAACACTATGATAAAAATTATTCATAAACTTAATACATTTTTTTATAAGGGTTCAAAGGTATATGGCCATGTATTTGACTGAAAGGGTTATAATATACATACACAGACACACACACACACACATATATATATATACACACACATACATATTACATATATTGTTGTAGCCAATCTGCAACAAGGTTCGACATGTTCTGCATTCAGAGATGGTATTCTGCATACCTTGGTTGTAACGAATGGTTATTTGAGTTACTGTTGCCTTTCTATCATCTTGAACCAGTCTGCCTCTGACATCAACAAGGCATTGCTGTCCACACAACTGCCGCTCACTTTCTCTTTTTCGGACCATTCTTTGTAAACCCTAGAGATGGTTGTGTGTGAAAATCCCAGTAGATCAGCAGATTTTTAAATACTCAGACCAGCCCATCTAGCACCAACAACCATGCTACATTCAAAGTCACTTAAATCTCCTTTCTTCCCCATTCTGATGCTTGGTTTGAACTTCAACAAGTCGTCTTTGTCTAGATGCCTAAATGCTTTGAGTTGCTGCCATGTGATTGGCTGAGTAGCAATTTGTGTTGCCAAGCAATTGAACAGGTTTATCTAATAATGTGGCCGGCGAGTGTGATATACATACACTACCCATCTCTTCCCTCACATTTTCTTTCTTCAAAACCCAAATGATTAGATTATTCTCTCCTGGCTCTCTACGTGTTGCAATTATATATCATTCCCCTGGCTCCTTGACTCAATTTCTTGATCATTTTGCATCCTGGCAACCTTATTTCCTTTCCTCAGACATCCCTGCCCTCATTCTTGGGGATTCCAACCTCCCTGATGACAATCCCGCTGCCCCGGTCTGTCACTATAGTCTGACTCTCCCACTCACAAAGATGGTATCTCCCTTGATCTGATTTTCAGCTATCGATGCCCTCTATCAAACTTCACAAAGTCCTCCCTTTCCTCTTTCTGACCATTATCTCCTCACTTGTAATATCACAGTACTTCCTACTGCCCTCCCTCCTAACCCTCACACCAAATTCAACAGTAGCATTAAGTCACTTGATCAGCAACACTCCTCTGCTTTCTTCCATCTCCTTTTCCTGCCCTGACCAAACTATCACCATAACTTCAATCTTACAATGGCCCTTGACAATTTGGCACCTGTTATTCTCAAGCGCTCCTTAAAGATTCTACCCTTTCAGGGATGCATATAATATACACTAACATTTTCCTATCTTAGTTCCTCTCCTCCTTTTAGCTATCCCCTTAAACCCCCTTAGCATGTAAGCTTATAAGCATAGCTGCTTTGTAGATCACCTTCATGAGAGATTTACAATAGTAAAACTCTTGACAGGACCCTCTATCCCTTTATCTCCCATAATTGTCACTTTCCATATTAGACCCATGTCTTTAGCACTGTGGAATCTGTTGGAACGCTACAAATAACATAATAATAAATATATATCATCAGTCAGTTTTAGATTCCACCACAATTCTCCATTATAATGGTGGAATATTCACTGAACATTTAAACCGGATTTGAAAAGAAATTGTTTGTTTTGTGTTAGCCTTTCAACGAAAAAATCCATCAGTATTAGATCTTGTTCAGGCTTAATCATATTTTTGTTAGTAAAAGTTTATTAACCTTATAGAGGTTTTTAAGTTTTTCTATTGTACCACTGGTGGTTTTTATTTTTATTTCATTTTATGCAATATTTGTATTTGTTTTATTTGTAATAAAATTACCCCCTTTTTCATACGACATTAAATTTATCCATTTGCACCTTGGAAGTCCAGCACTTATCCCATCCCATATATAGTTATATATATACACTATATATATATATATATATATATATATATATATATATATATATACACTATATATATATATATATATATATATATATATATATATATATATATATATATATATATATATATATATATATAAATCTATATATATATATATATATATATATATATATATATATAGTACATTTTAGGGTAGTTCTTGATCTCTTTAGCTGCTTATTTTTAGCACTCCTCTTACTTTTTTATCTTATATTAACTTCTAACTAGATCAAACGTTTCTATACATCTATATGTGAAAAGTGCTTGTAACATTTAAATGCATTCAAAGTGCTTGTAATATTTAAATGCAATTTGGTGATTAGTTTATGTATGCAAAAAAAGTAAATAACCATAATATCTGTAACATAAATAACATTTTCTAAAACAAAGTCTGTGTGCCGTTACCTTGTCTGGCAATGGTTTTTGCTAATTAGTTATAAAACTTGTTCCACAAACCCTAATCATAAAGGGTAATCAAAGAAAGAAAAAAACAATCTGTAATATGAATTTAATTTTAAGGTACAGTGGATATAAAAAGTTTACACAACATTATTGAAATTGCAAGTTTTTGTAAGGTAACTTGTTTTCCAACAAACAAAAATACAGAGAAAAAATTATGAACATTTTAAATAAAAAAAAAGATGTAAAAAAACCTACAGACACAGCTATTACTTTGTGGAAGCACCGTTTACATTTATTACAGCTGCAAGTCTGTGAATAATCTCTATTAATTTTGCACATCAAGTGTTTGGAATTTTATCCAACTCTTTGCAAAAATGTTAAAATTTCTTAAAATTGTGAGGAGATTTCCTGTGTACAGCTCTCATTCCACAGATTTTTGATAGGGTTGAGGAACAAATTAGAGTACGCATTATTTTAGATTATTATAGTCCTTTAATAGTTTAGGATTTCTTTTTTGTAAAATTAAACTTTCATGATTAAGACAGAGCACATATTTTAAACAACCTTCCAATTCACTTCCATTATATAAATTGGCCCATTATAGGCTCTCTTTCTGAGGAACCAGCTCCTACTGAGCATGTGCAAGGTTCACAGGATATACATAAATGCATTCTGTGATTGGCTGATGGAAGGAAAATGTAAATAACTGACATTTGTTTGAATTTGAAATGAGTAGTACATTTTTTCCCCAACGATGTTCTTTTACATGGTCTCTTTATTATGCATTTATTGATTATGATACTCTACTGTATTTAGTGGCCCTTAAAGGGACAGTCTAGTATAAATTAAACTTTCATTATTCAGATAGGACTTTTGATTTTAATCAACTTTCCAATTTACCTTTATCATCAAATTTGCTTTTTTCTCTTGGTATTCTTAATTTAAACTAAACATAGGTAGGCTCATATGCTAATTTCTAAGCCTTTGAGGGCTGCCTCTTATCACATGCTTTTTAAATCTCTTTTCAACACAAAGAGACAGAAAGTACACGTGGGCCATATAGATAACACTGTGTTCAGGCACAGGGGGTTATTTAAGATTTAGCACAAAACAATGCTAAATTTAAGACAATGGATAATAAACAGTCACAATCATGTGATCAGGGGGCTGTCAGAAGGTTCCTAGATACAAGGTAATCACAGAGGTAAAAAGTATATTACTATAACTGTGTTGGTTATGCAAAACTGGGGAATGGGTAATAAAGGGATTATCTATCTTTTAAAACAAACAATTCTATGGTAGACTGTCCCTTTAAATGGTTCACAGTTTATTCACCATTGTCTGATATGCAGGTTTTTTGAAGCAATGTAAGAAGACAGGTAGAATTATGTTAACTAAAATTGGAGAGAAATTTAAAATGTTACTGTGATATAGAAACAGCTGGAATTGGATAATACAATACCCAGTTGTAAGATCTTAAAGTTTAACTTGCACACAAATTCTGGAGTGCCTAAAAGTGGTGTTATTGGTATTCTTTGATTAAATTTAGAAAATCTAGAAGCTTATTCTGGAAATGTTATGAATCAACCTGGAAGGAGATGCGTGTCTATATTGTCTCAACGCACTGTGAAGAGGATGTTTCAAGTGGCCAAAATATCTCCAAGGATCACAGCTGGAGATTTGCAGAAGTTAGTTGTGTCTTGGAGTCAGAACGTCTCTAAAACTACAATCCAACATCACCTACATCAATACAAGTTGTTTGGAAGGGTTCCAAGAAAAAAAAGTCTCTGCTCTCATCCAAAAACAAACTCAAGCATCTTCAGATTGCCAGACACTACTGGAACTTCTAATAGGATTGGCTTCTATGGTCAGATGAAACCAAAATAGAGATTTTTAGCAATAAACACAAAAGGTGGTTTTGGCGCACACAGAGAGATAGCCATATGGAAAGTACCTCATGCAAATATTTAAATATGCTGGTGGCTCTTTAATGTTTTGGGGCTATTTTTCGTCCAGAGGACCTGGACATTTTGTTAGGATACATGGCATCATGGACTCAATAAATATTAAATGAACAAATGACAGCCTCTGCCAGAAAGTTTAAATGGGCAGTGGTTGGATCTTCCAGCAGGACAATGACCAAAGCATTAATCAAAATCAACACAAAAATGGTTTACTGACCACAAAATAAAGTTCCTGCTATGGCTATCCCAGTCCCTTGACTTGAACTTCATAGAAAACCTGTGGGGTGAACTGAAGATGAGAGTCCACCAGTGTCAACCTCAAAATCTGAAGGATTTGAAAAGATTCTGTATGGAGGAATGGTGTCAGATCCCTTGACATGTATTCTCCAACCTCATCATGCACTATAGGAGAAGACTCAGAGCTGTTTTCCTGGCAAAGGGAAGTATCATAAAGTATTGACTAAAATGGTGCCAATAATGGTGCCACACATATATTTAACATATTTTTTTGAAAAACCTGTGTTGTGTTTGCTATTGTTTGATATCCATGAGAGCAGAGTATTTTTGTGTATTTTTTGAACAAAAGATCAAAATGTTAAACAATACATTTTATACAGCCTTCTATGCTCATGTTTACCAAGGGTGCCAGTATTAGTGGAGGGCATATATATATATATATATATATATATATATATAAATTTAAGCAATCTGAGGTTGTAATAGTTAAAAGGAAAATTTATCAAGTTGCATTTGAAGCTTCAGAGTTCCAGTTTCTTATTTTTTCCGCCACCTTTGAGTTTGGGGTGATTGAGAGGCACTGCTCTCAGGTGGTGATTGGTTATGCAACAGCAAGGGGTGAGATGAAAAAAGAACGATCTTGTGAAATCCTAAATTTCACCAAGTAACACTGTATGGTAAGTGGTGATTGCAGGCGGACAAGTTCTCTGCTTGAGAACTTGTACGTCTGCAGCTTGATAAATGTTCCCTAAATGTTGAGTTGTGCTAAACCTCTTTAGAATAAACTGACACTATTAAATGATTGCAATAGGTGTCTAGAGGATCTCATGAGGTTTATTGAGAACAATACCTGTTCCTCCATCATATAACTATTTACCATTTAATCTCCCAAACAATACTCCTCTTCTATAAAATAAAACTCACTGTGTATTTGTAGGATAGGAGGAGTAACACTTTTCAAATGATGGTTCTAAAGGCATCATGTGACCTTTTTGCAAATATTGTCTTAGTAGGGGAACTGCCATGCTATCACACTTCTAAGTGTTAAACGCTCTGTATTTGTTCAATTTGTTTCACTACATTATATCAGTGCAATTTTTAGGGTGTCATAGGCCTAATATAAACCACAAGAGTTTCAATAGTACGCCATGCGTAATCATTTTCTTTTTATTTTTGCGCAACAAATAATTTAATAGTATGTGACACAGTAATAAAACAATTAAGTTTTATACATAGTAAACAAATTTGTCATGACATGTTATAAACAAAAACATGAATATATTCTCTACCAAGTTAACCAACATACAATCAATAGCAGTGAATAGCAACACAAGCACCCCATATAAAACAGCAACTTCTGTAACATTTATAAAGTTGTCTTAAAGTTTTGCGTTCACGTACAGAGCAATTCTTAAGCGACAATCTTGCAAAACAGCAACGCTCAAGTAAGAACCTTATAAAACAGCAATGCTCAAGTAAGAACCTTATAAAACAGCAATGCTCAAGTAAGAACCTTATAAAACAGCAATGATCAAGTAAGAACCTCATAAAACAGCAATGCTCAAGTAAGAACCTTATAAAACATCAATGATCAAGTAAGAACCTTATTAAACAACAAATCTCAAGTAAGAACCATATAAAACAGCAATGCTCAAGTAAGAACCTTATAAAACAGCAACGCTCAAGTAAGAACCATATAAAACAGCAATGATCAAGTAAGAACCTTATAAAACAGCAACGCTCAAGTAAGAACCTTATAAAACAGCAACGCTCAAGTAAGAACCTTATAAAACAGCAATGATCAAGTAAGAACCTTATAAAACAGCAACGCTCAAGTAAGAACCTTATAAAACAGCAACGCTCAAGTAAGAACCTTATAAAACAGCAACGCTCAAGTAAGAACCTTATAAAACTGCAACGCTCAAGTAAGAACCTTATAAAACTGCAACGCTCAAGTAAGAATCTTATAAAACTGCAATGCTCAAGTAAGAATCTTATAAAACTGCAACGCTCAAGTAAGAATCTTATAAAACTGCAACGCTCAAGTAAGAACCTTATAAAACTGCAGCACTCAAGTAAGAACCTTATAAAACTGCAACGCTCAAGTAAGAATCTTATAAAACTGCAACGCTCAAGTAAGAACCTTATAAAACTGCAACACTCAAGTAAGAACCTTATAAAACTGCAACGCTCAAGTAAGAAATATATAAAACAGCAACGCTCAAGTAAGAACCTTATAAAACTGCAATGATCAAGTAAGAACCTTATAAAACAGCAATGCTCAAGTAAGAACCTTATAAAACAGCAACGCTCAAGTAAGAACCTTATAAAACAGCAATTAAGTAAGGACCTTGCCAAATACAAGGGATGCTCTGAATCTGCTTTCACAAGCCACACTGTGTTTTTATGAAATAAATATAGCAAAAAGTTCAAAACATATTCATTACCTCAGCCTGTCTAAACAAAAATCAATCTTTTCCAATACACTTTTCACTCCAGCAGATAGGGGTTGTTATTAAAGTTAAACTACATAATTAGATTACATAACACCAGCAGTTTGCATTTGTGTAAACCGTAAAATAACTAGCCTCTTTCAAGTTCATACTTAAATGATGGCTAATTAATATTACTTGATTGCTGATTATTATTAATCATTTATTAGTTGCTACTAGGAGTTACACAGCCAGATCTGAGCATGTGCCGTGGTTCAATGCGGGTACATAGAATTTATCTAAATATGCCCTAGTCACCCATGCAGGGTAAAAGCTATCACTGAAACAATTAATGTTTTTACTGGAAGCCTTTTTGCTAATACATTTGGATTGCAAAAAATGCTTCTCTTAAAAACTGAAATTAACCAATAGGTACTTCCTTTATGTGTTTTAAGTCTCTTTAAAGCAGTGGTATCAAGCTCATTGTATACGGGGGCCACTGGCCAAATGTTTTTCTCCAATGGGGGCCATTTGAAAAGAGTGCTCTTGAACAAGATATACTAGAAACTGGAAGTGACATTTACCAAAGTAGTAGTTCATGGTAGAAGCTTTAGTGCACAATAGACACACACAGTGTATGTTTATCTTGTCAGAGCCAAGTGTAGTGATCATTTTGTAACTGAATAAAAAGTGATATTTATGCAAGCAATGCATAATGGGAGTTTTACTGCTCGTCTTTCTATTTATCTTCTGAGTGCCTATATAGAACACCAACTTGTTACACCTCTTAGAACCCTAAAAAAATTGATGGGCCAAATGAATAATTTATCTAATAAACAATAGAGGGCCAGATTAAACTATCTTGAGGGCCGCATATGGCCCCAGGGCCTGTACTTTGAGACCACTGCTTTAAAGGGAAAGTGTTCTGTAAAAATGTCTCCCCTTTAATTTTTCCCCAATTATACATTTTACCTGCTGGAGAGTATTTTTTTTAAATGTATTTTATAAATAGCTCTTTTACCTTTATTTTGACATCTGCAATAGCTGCTTTTTGCCTGTAAAAAAACAGCCATCATAAGAAAATACACTCCCAGTTGGAAGCAGAATAGAACTAATAAAATGCTATTTTTCTATTGTTCTGTTTAAGTATTGTGCTTTAGTATACAGAGAGAGATAAGATAAGGTAGTGCTATGGAAATCTGTGGTGCTATACAAATAAACAACAACAACGATGTATGTGTATAGAAAGTGTTAAAATAGTTAATTTTTAATTGGGTATGGTGTAAAAAAGCAGCTATTTCATGTACAAAAATAAACAATGTTCAATACATTTAAAGTATTAATCAATGTACAAAGTAAATTATCAACATATGTGTGAGGCAGAATATTAATTTACAATTATATAGGTTTATTTTTCCGAGATATTAGATGCACTTTTCAAGACTAAATATCTACTTTTCATTTTGGAAATAAATTATAAGCAAAATAATAATGAAGAAAGACTGAAGTTTTAATCAATATTTTAAATATCTTCAGGCAAAAAGATAAAAAAAAGTCTCAAGGTTTACTACATCGTTACTATTTTGTATCAAAATATATGAGAGAAGAGGAAAATGTTAATATTATAGATCCATTATATTGCATTTGCTACATGTTTATGACAAATCAACATAATTTATCATACAAAAAAAAAAAAGAAAAAAAAGGAGCGAGGTCAGAAAATTAAAATTTAGCTCAAACACCTAAGAAAACAGCCTTGCAGAAGCAGAAGAAACTAATAGGTAAAGCATCTAGTATAAATTGATGAGTGGCTTTACACAATCAATACAAGTTAATGAATGTGAAGCTTATCTTCTTGATATGCTAGTTGAGACAAAGTAATAAAGAGAGAAATAAATTATGTAATACTAAAGAATAGATGTATTTTTACTGTCAAAAAGGATTCCCTATTTTAGTTATTTCTTTGAAAAACTCTCTGTTCAGCACAGTCAGATTTGCTTTGCAAGGCGTTCGGCTATTGTTAATTCCATGCACAGCTGGTGTCCTCTCACTATTTAGCTGAGTGGTATTTTTTGGAGGTGACAGACTGTCCAATCAGAGATCCAAGATAGGGCCAGTAAATGCTGAGGACATTTTAATGAGTTGAAGAGAGGCAGCAAAGGGAATTACTTAACCTACGTTAAACTAATTGCAAACTGGAATACTATACTAAAGGGAAAAAAATCAGAAGTATAGAATATGACCACACAGAAAAGCTTAAATTTTTCTACCTTCTTTCATATATGTGACAATTTAATTATAGTTACATATATATTTACATTTTACCAAATCTTCAAGATTCAGCCTATTTAAATTGTTACTTTGCTCCACTTTATCTTCACCTTCTTAAGAGTCAAAACCTACAAGTGGTTTTACAGCAGAGAATTTGATGCTAACCAGTTTAAAGTGCAGATTTCTATAACACCCATAGTGGGACCGTTTTATGAAGTGAGAAGCAGTATGGGTAATGATAGACACCTCAGACTATATTGTACGTCATGCTTTA
Source organism: Bombina bombina (assembly GCF_027579735.1). Lineage (NCBI taxonomy): Eukaryota > Metazoa > Chordata > Amphibia > Anura > Bombinatoridae > Bombina > Bombina bombina. The sequence continues at coordinate 590,937,343 of NC_069504.1, forward strand.
TGAATCAAATCAGATGTGAAAATATTTCTATAAACATGATAGGGTTAAAAAAAAAATTCTCTGTTTCTTCAGAGCATTTTATTATCACATTAATTACCTTTTATATAACAATGTTTGTGTAAACCCACCCACTGACACCTTTTTTTGTATTTAAAAAAAAATGAGAAAGAACATCTGAAAACCTGGAGATCTGATGAACTGAAATACAAACCATGCAAATGGTGTAGGACCAAACTGGCATCTAACGGGGCATTAAATTATCAATAAGTTTGTACATTTTATTTAAAATGGTTAAAAATCTTAACCAGAAAAGCATGGTTTTCATTGTGGGCAGTGAAATAAAAGCTAAATGTATTGTGGGTAAGAAACAATTATCTAGTAAGACGATAATTTATTACACCAATAAAAATCTCAAACAGTATAAAGCAATAGATCTCTGGAGTACAGTAGCATACAAGCATTAGATAACCATTAAAATGCAGAACATGTAAAGTCTTCATAAAAAAACACATTAAAAAGAAAAACATGTTTTCAACAAATACAGTAATTACATATTTGCAAAAACATATCTCTTTATGGAAAATGAAAACCTCTAAGGGAAGAATAAGCTAGGTAGCAAAGTCTATGCAGGTTTGTCCAACCTTGGGTGTAGGGGGCATAATGCAGACATCCAATGCTTTTTATCTTGCCCTCTACTTTACCATATTAAATGCAGTATTAAAGGGGCAGTAAACACCTTGAAATTATATTTTTCTGCAGTCTTCCAGTAGATTAACATATCTGCACAGTCTGAACTTTATTAAAAACAGATTGTCTTGTTTTCTGCAATTGTTTTTCAATTTCAAACTACATCCTCTGCTTTCCTTATTTGGAGAAGTTGATCTGGACTTGTGGCTGGAGATGACAGGGCTTGCCGCTATCAAATTAGCAATATCTCAATTGTTTGGCTTCTATAAAAATGATAACATAAATTAGACTTACCTGATAATTTAATTTCCATCGAGGGGAGGAGAGTCCATGGCTTCATTCACTACTGTTGAGAATTCAGAACCTGGCCATCAGGAGGAGGCCAAGACACCCCAGCCAAAGGCTTAAATACCTTCCCCAGTCATTCTGCCGAGGGAAAAAAGGAACAGTAGGAGAAATATAAGGGTATAAATGGTGCCAGAAGATTAATTAAATTTAGGTCTGCCCATCGGAGATACGGGCGGGAGCCATGGACTCTCCTCCCCATCGATGGAAATGAAATTATCAGGTAAGTTTAATATATGTTTTCCATCTAAAGGGGAGGAGAGTCCAAGGCTTCGTTCATTACTGTTGGGAACATATACCCAAGCTCTAGAGGACACAAAATGAAACCTGGAGGGAAAAGGCGGGCCCTAATCTGAGGGCACCACAGCCTGCAAAACCTTTTCTCCCAAAAACAGCTTCCGCAGAAGCAAAAACGTCAAATTTATAAAACTTTGTAAAAGTGTGTAAGGAGGAACAGGTAGCCGCCTTACAAATTTGCTCCATAGAGGCCTCATTCTTGAAGGCCCAAGATGAAGTCACAGCTCTACTTGAATGAGCCGTGATCCTCTGAGGAGGCTTATGTCCCGCTGTCTCATAGACCAAGTGAATCAAGCTCCTCAACCAAAAGGACAAAATAGAAGAGGCTTTCTGCCCCTTGCGCTTCCCTGAATACACCACAAAAAGAGATGTAGACTGTCTGAAATCCTTCATAGCCTGAAAATAGAACTTCAGGACACGAACCACATCCAGATTATGAAGCAACCTCTCCTTGGAAGAAGAAGGGTTAGGACACAAAGAAGGAACAACTATTTCCTGATTGATGATACGGTTAGACACCTCCTTGGGAAGAAACCCCAAACCAGTGCGAAGCACAGCCTTATCCGCATGAAAAACCAGATAAGGAGGCTCACATTGCAAGGCAGCCAATTCAGATACTCTGCGTGCCGATGCAATGGCCAACAGGAAGAGAAACTTCCAAGACAGAATCTTAATGTCAATGGAATGTATAGTCTCAAACGGAACAGTCTGCAATACCTTAAGGACCAAGTTTAAGCTCCATGGGGGAGCAGACTGTCTAAAGACAGGCCTGATTCTAGACAGAGCCTGAACAAAAGACTGAATGTCAGGGAGCTCAGTGAGTCTCCTATGCAACAAGACTGATAATGCCGAAACCTGTCCCTTTAAGGAACCTTTCTCCAAACCGTCTTGGAGAAAGGACAGAATCATGGATACCTTCACTTTATGCCAAGGATATCCATGCTTCTCACACCAGGACAAATAATGCCTCCACACCTTATGGAGAAAAGCCTCTCTTGGACAAGACTAGGCGTTCAATCTCTATGCAGTCAGCCTCAGAGAATCGAGAATTTTATGTGGAAAGGGTCCCTGTTCCAGCAGATCCCTGCGACAGGGTAACCTCCACGGTGGAGAGGATGACATCCCCACCAAATCTGCAAACCACATCCTCAGCGGCCACAATGGAGCAATCAGAATGGCCGAAGCTCGCTCCTGTTTGATGCGTGCCAATACACGAGGTAGAAATGGTAACAGTGGAAAAATGTAAGCTAGGCTGAACCCCCAAGGCACTGCTAAGGCATCTATCAGCTCTGCCTGGGGATCCCTGGACCTCGACCCATATTGGATAGCTTGCAATTGAGTCTGGATGCCATGAGATCTAACTCCGACGTTCCCCACCTGGACCAATCTCTGCAAACACTTCGGGGTGAAGAGACCATTTCCTGCGGATGGAAGGATTGCCTGTTGAGAAAGTCTGCTTCCCAGTTGTCCACATCTGGAATGTGAATAACTGAGATCGAGTAGCTGTGGGACTCTGCCCACTCCAAGATCTAAGACACCTCCCTCATGGCTAGGGAGCTCCTCATACCCCCCTGATGGTTAATGTAAGCCACCAAGGTAATGTTGTTGGTCTGGAACCCTGATGAAACTGAATGACCCCAGAGGAGGCCATGCCTTCAGAGTATTGTAGATTGCTCGGAGTTCCAGAATATTTATCGGAAGGAGAGACTCCTCCCGGGACCATTTTCCTTGTGCCATCTTGGCACCCCAAACAGCTCCCCATCCTGCCAGACTCCATGGTCATAATCAACCAGGACAGTCTCAAGAAAGATGTCCCCATGGACAGTTGCTCTGGACTGATCCACCAAGAGAGGGAGATCCGAGCATTCATGGATATCTGCTGTGATAGATCTGAATGATCCCTGTTCCACTGTCTCAACATGCCCAATTGAAGAGGTCTGAGATGAAACCTGGCGAATAGAATGATGTCTATGCTGGAAACTATGAGTCTGATCACCTCCAAACACAGAGCCACCAAGGGGCTTGAGGAGGACTGAAGGGCAAGACAAGAGGATGCAATCTTCCTGCGTCGATGGTCTGTGAGAAATATTTTAATGGACATAGAGTCTATTATCGTGCCCAGGAACTCCACCCTGTTGCTGGGAACCAGGGAACTCTTTCCTGGAGTAAAAAAAGAAGCGCCCTTGAATGATCCTCTGCGAGACTGAGCGACGGCGCATGGACTAGGATGTCATCCAGATAGGGCACCAAGGCAATGTCTCTGGATCAACCCTGTCGCTGGGGACCAATTAACTCTTTCCTTAATTTATCTTCCACTCGTGAGACTGAAGGAGAAGAGCTTTTGAGTGATCCTCCGCAAGACTGTAGGACGGAGCCTGGACCAGGATATCATCTAGATAAGGTGCCACTGCAGTCCCTCTGGCTCTCGCTACTGCGAGAAGAGATCCCAGAACCTTTGTAAAGATGCTTGGGGCATTCGCCAGACCAAACTGTAAGTGTTGGTCCAGAAACACAAATCTCAAGAACTTGAAGTGGTCCCTGTGAATTGGAACATGAAAGTAAGCGTCCTTCAAGTCTATAGTCATAAACTGTCCCTCTTGAACTAGGGGCAGGATAGATCTGATTGTTTCCATTTTGAACAAGAGAACACTCAAAAACTTGTTTAAACACTTTAGGTCCAGAATCTGGTGGAACGTGCCCTCCTTCTTTTGAACCACAAAAATATTTGAATAGTACCCTAGACCCCTTTCAGCTTGGGGTACTGGTACGATAACACCTAGAGAAGAGAGATCCCTCACACATTCTAGAAAGGCTTCTCCCTTTTCCGGTCTTGAAGACAGGTTTGACAGGAAGAATCTGCCCCTGAGCGGATGGGATCTGAGCCCTATCCTGTAACCCTGGGTGACAACATCCAGAACCCAAGGATCTTGAACCTCCTGCAACCAGGCTTCTGATAAGAGATAAACTGCCCCCTAATTGGTACGGAGACCGGTCGGGGGCCACCCCTTCATGCTGATTTTGTCTCGGCGGGCTTCTTGCTCTGCTTAAACTTCTTCCAAGACTGAGCCGGTTTCCAAGTTCCCTTGGACTGGTCCGCATTTGCGGCATGCTGCTGGCGCTGGGCATTGTCCCCACAAAAGGGACAAAAAGTAGATCCTTTAGGGTTAGCCTTCTTATCCTGCGGTAGGAAAATCGAATCCTGGACTGAACAGAATCTTTCCTTGAAAAGGCAGGGACAACAGCCCCGACTTAGAGGTCATGTCCGCAGACCAAGACCTTAGCCACAGAGCCCAGAAAAACAAACCCTGTGTATTGAAACATTTTCCTTAACATGTTTTCCAACTTTTTATCCATGGGCTCTATAAACGACAAACTATCCTCGAGGGGAATAGTTGTCCGTTTCGCGAGCATGGAGATAGCACCATCCACCTTAGGGACAGTACCCCACAGTTCAATCTGAGAGTCCGGAACATGGAACAGCTTCTTAAAAGGAAGAAGGGGAAAAGGAAGAACCTAATCACTCCCATTTATTCTTAATATTTGCCATCTTAACAGGAATCGGGAAGGCCTGAGGCACCACCCTGTCCTCATATACCTTATTAAGCTTAGAAATCGCAGGTTCTTCTAGAAGTTTCGGTTTCGGAACTTCCAGAGTAGCAAGCACTTGTTTCAGCAAAAAGTGCAGATTTTCCATCCTAAACCTAGGAGCCGGAGGTTTAGATGACATGGACTCCGACCCAGAAGGGGCCTCCTCTGAAGAGTCGGAGTGGGCCTCCTCATCGAATAATGCCTCTGATATTTCCACATAGACAAATCCTGGGCCGGGCCGCCATGATAGGCCCTACGCTTGTGCTCAGCAGAATGTAAGGCATGGATCACTTTCAATATCGCTGTTTGCAGTTGATCCGCAAAATTTGACGGCCAACGAATCTCTTCCGCAGGAGTAATGGTTGCACCCTGCGGTGCTGTATGTGCAATTGGAGATGGATGCAGGGAACGCACCTCATGGAACAGGAAACCCTCAGAGGTGGACGGCTCAGTAGTACTAGACATCATTATTAACATTATTAAGACATGTGGAACATAGTTCAGCAGGCTGATCTACCAGAACCTCCTCACAATAAACACAGGAATGAGACCTTGTTAAAGAGGGAGAACCCTTTAACGTATTAGAGTCCTCCATAACTTGTGCTGTTATTATGGACTAGATTAACTTAATAAATAGACACCTTTATAGCCTCCAATGGCACGGGCACTCACCACCTCCTATGACCCGGACTACATAAACTGTTTTATCTCCTGCGCTGCTGATCAACAGAGTAAGAGAGATAGCCACACCCAGTCACATGGAATGCCCGGCAGGACCGCCCCTGTCTAAGGAGAAAACACACCAATAAAAGGCAGCGCAATACTCCCCTAAGTCACCTGAAAGTTCCACAAATTGCCAATTGCCAAATCTTGCACATAAGGCAGCAATGACACAAACAATATCATGTATAAATCCCCCTGTTCAATAATCCCCTTTCCAGGAATATTAACCCTTGATTCTTTAAAGGTAAAAGGCGTCACACTGTGACCCTGTCTTCCATGTTATCATTATGCAATACAAAATGAAATGATCTTGCCAGAATCTACACCGTGGAACAGAAACATGGCCCTTCAAGTGCGACAGGTTAGTAGCCTCGCTCCTTACATGAACTTGAGTGTAAAAAACAAGAAGCAAAACTCATCAACGCTAATTGCTTGTGGAGCTGTTAATATAAGTCGGGATGGTTTCGCAGAAAGACTCTCCCTGCATTTCCGGACTCTAACTTTCGCCAAGGCTCTCACTGAGAGGCCGACAGTACTTCTTAAAACTCCAGTCCCAATGCGAAGAGTACTACCCTCCATAAGAGACTACTCCGATCTTCGGCACTTCTCTGCCGTCCTCCTGTGACAAAAGGCAAAGAATGACTGGGAGATGAGGAAAGTGAGGGAGGTACGTAAGCCTTTGACTGGAGTGTCTTTGCCTCCTCCTGGTGGCCAGGTTCTGAATTCCCAACAGTAATGAATAAAGCCATGGACTCTCATCCCCTTTAGATGGAAAAAAGGTATTTGCAGCAGAAATAGTAAGGTTCTTATGTCACTTTATCATTAGTTAGGCCTCATTTTGAGTATTGTGTGCATTTCTAGAGGCCATATAAACAAAGGATTTAAACAAACTTGAATCTGTGCAAAGGAGGGCTACTAAAATGGTATATGATCTAAAAAATAAAACGCACCAGGAGAGGCTCAATGACCTAAATAGGTATAGCTTAGAAGAGAAAAGGGAAAGAGGTGATATGATAGCAACTTTCAAGTATATTAAAAGGCTTAGTAAAACTGAGCCAGTGAGTATTTTACATACTGTAAAAAGGAAAATGCAAGAAAAAGGGGTCAGGATCTCAAGCTGAAGGGTAGTATATTCAGGTGTAATTTGAGGAAGCACTTCTTTACAGAAAGGGTGATTAATTCATGGATTAAACTTCCACAAGAAGTGGTAATGAAAAACACTGTAGGGAACTTTAAGAATCCCTGGGACAAGCATAAGGCTTTACTACAAACTAGATATGTTTTTACTTTTAGGAAATATCGGGAAGACTTGCTGGGCCTATGGCTCTTATCTGCTGTCAATATCTGTGTTTCAAATTAGGAAGAAATAGCTGGAAATATTAAAGGGACAGTTCACCCAAAAAATGTCTCCCCTTTAAATTATTCCCAATGATGCTTTTAACCTGCTAGAGAGTATTAAATTGGTTACAAGTAGCTCCTTTACTCCTATTTCAGCATTTGAAATAGCTGATTTAGCCTGTGGTATCGCCACCTACACTGAACAAATTAATACTGGAGTATAGGCTATTGAATAGCCTAAGTATACATAGCCAGCAGAAGAGATTAAACTCTAAGTGGGATGCAGGATAGTTAACTAATAAAATGATAATTTTCCATTGTTCTCTATTTATATTAAGCTTTGGTGTTCCAGCCAAATAAAAGATAAGGAAGCAAGTCTGTTTACACAAACTTAGAACATAATGATATCTGATATCACCTTTAAGTTCAACCCATTGTAATAGGCTGTGGTTTCAAAGCACAAAATCAGCTACTTCATATACACAAATAAGCATGAAAATGGAATTTCTCAAATATTTTATACTCTGCAGTTGGTATAGCAAGTCATTGGAAAAACAATTTTACAGTGTACTGTCCCTTTAAGCTTGTGAAGCCTGCCATGTACTCTTACAGTGTTCAGGACTTGCAAATTCACATTTTTAAATGATAGAAAAAAGGGGAAAAATAAATTATATTGAAAAGTTATTATTTAAAAAAATATTTAAGCAACAAACTGCGTTATTTCACATTATGCATCTATCAATGCAGACACATCACCATGCTACCAGTAAAAAAGAATATGTATGTATCAGCTAGATTTATGCAGTTTTTCTGGTCTGCAATGAGAGAATGTTGGCCATCCTTTCTCTAATGCAAAGCCACTGAAAATGTACCCTACATTAGAAAACGGCACAGCTTGACATCACTTCTATTTTTTGCAAATAACGGTCTCCTTTGTTCTACAGGGTTATTGTAAGGTCCTCATGTGCATATACTGCAGCAACTCACCTGCCATCATCTTTTGAGCTTCATATGGTTCCATATATCCATCATTTTCAGAAACTTTCTCTGGTGCAGCCTGACTTCCTGGTGTCTCTTTAGCATCAAAGGGATCTGCATAGTCTTCAAGAATGGTGACCTGCTGGGAAAAAAAAGAAAATAAACAAAACCTGAGTAGGTGCTCAGTTTTTCCCAGCAGCTTACAAATAAGTATCCAACTAGCATGTAATTTTAGTTATATTGTAATTGTAAAGCGTATAAGTATTAGTTAAACTTAAGTGATGAAACAGATGAAGTCCAAAACCTTCTGCGTTAGATGATTAGCTTGTTTGGAGAACATATATTTGGTCTACTGACACTGTTCTGGCTATAGACTGCACTAAAGGAAAGCCCTTGTCTGTGTACAGCATATGATAATTAAATATGGGTATTTACTGGGGTTATACTTGGCAAGCGGGTCTCTGGTATTCTATGTGATAACTATTTGTTAATGCACATCAAAAAATCTCATTTCAGACAATGCAATTCCCATTTTTATGAAGAATAGAGGGGCATTAGTTATTATATGTGGGAAGTAAATAATCACCAGATAAGAACTTTATTGCACAGAAAAATCCAGATGATGGATACACCCCTTTAAAACTATCTAGTGTATGTTTATCAAACTCTATACACTTTTCTAATCAGCTAATCAAGACAAGGTATAAATAAACTTAAGCACATATCTAAACAATCACTGTGTTTGTTGCATGTAGTAAGGGCAGGTAACCTGCATTTCTGGTAAAAGGAAGAAAGCACAATTCCCAGAGGCATTTGACAGGAAAAGTGAGCAAAATAAATAATTAACTAATCATACAATGCAGTTTTTTTTGTTTGTTTTTTACTAGAAGATATTATGTATTGCAATTTAAAGTTCTTTAACTCCAGTTTTAGTAAGATAAACATAGATATAACTAGGTGGTTTGGGGTTGCCAAGTGCAAATATTTTTTGTGAAGCAGTGTAATATAAGGTTGATTTGCTGGTAACTGTAAATCGTTTCAAAGACCTTATATTTGCTATCAAGCTATCAAACAGTCAGTGATAACATTTTATATTTTCCTCTAGTAACATGTATTAAGTGCAGAGTATCCCTACTTAGTGGTAAATAAAGTAATTAAAACAATAAGCAATTGTATTATATGACAATGACCTTTTAGTGCTATCAAAGATGTACAACAAAGCCATTATATTTTACAACCAGTTTATTAACACAAATGTTTAATAGTGCTCTATGGCTATTTGCTTGTTTAAAGAACTCAGCAGATTTTTATGAGGAAGACTTATGAAGCCAGTTATTTATCACTATAAAATGGTTATTATATACCACGAACAGGGAAACCATAGCTCACATCACTAGATCACAAATAATTTTACTAATCAGATAAAAACACAGCCTGATACTGCTGGTCATTTATTTTTCAACAATTGTTTTCTTTGTTTTCCATCTCACTACACTTTTTAAACCTGCATGATTCAAAGCATGAAATGTTAATATATTTTTAAGTTCACTTGTATTTTTAAAAAAAATATCACTCTATGGATTTGGTATGCTTTGTTGAATAGCATATGTACATATCCTCAGCAGCAGCATTGGGAGCTAGCTGGTGATTGGTAGCTACAAACATGTGTCTCTTGTCATTGACAAATATATGTTCAGCTAGTTCAGTAGTAGATTGCTGTACAGGAGCATTTTCTTTTTGCACTTTATATTCCTTTTAAAAAGAATGTAATTTCGGACCACTCCATAGTATTATTATTATTATTATTTATTTGTATAGCGCTGCCAAATTCCGTAGCACTGGGTACAATGATAGGGGTATACAATGACAAAGATTTGTGATACAATACAAAACATAACAAGACTAAACAAATCTAGCACAGGAGGAAGAGGGCCCTGCTCCGGAGAGCTCACAGTCTATAGGTTTAGGGTGCAGAGACATAAGGTTGGGGTAGCTTGTTACATTGGTTTATTTGCAGCAGTGAGTCAGGAAGGTCATGTACATGTATTAGCTTGTTTCGGATGCGGGATGGAGGAGAGATGGTAAGCCTCTCTGAATAGGTGGGTTTTAAAGGATCGTCTGAAGCTATACAAGGTTGGAGACAGTCTGATGGAGCGGGGTAGAGGACAGGAGCAGCACGTGCAAAGTCTTGGAGGCGGGAGTGGGATGTAGAGATAACAGGAGTGTAGAGACGTAGGTCAGAGGTTGATCGAAGAGGACGGGATGGGGAGTATTTCACGATGAGAGAGGAAATATAGTTGAGAGTTAGACTGTCGAGTGCTTTGTAGGTTAGGGCTAATACTTTAAATTGTATTCTGGAGTGTATGGGGAGCCAGTGTAGAGACTGGCAGAGTGGAGCAGCTGATGTAGATCGTCGACTTAGGTGGATGAGTCTAGCAGAAGCATTCATAATAGATTGGAGGGAGGAGAGGCAGTGTTTTGGAAGGCCATTTAAGAGTAGATTGCAATAATCAATGCGTAACAGGATGAGGGAATGAATAATTATTTTTGTAGTTTTTTGAGTAAGGAAGGGACGAATTCTGGAAATGATGCATAGGTGTGAATGGCAGGATTTGGTAAGCGTTTGTATATGTGGGTTGAATGTGAGTTCTGAGTCTAGTGTGACCCCAAGGCAGCGGACCTGGGGTGAGGTGTTGAGAATAGAGTCTCCAACCATCAGAGAAATGTCAGGTGTTGGATGTCTCGAAGAGGGGGGGATAAGAAGCAGCTCAGTTTTGGACAGATTGAGTTGGAGGTAGTGTGAAGACATCCAAGAGAAAATTGCAGAGAGGCAGTCAGAAATCTAGTTGAGTAAAGATGGAGAGATATCAGGAGAGGAAAGATAGATTTGGGTATCATCAGCATATAGGTGGTACTGGAATCCAAAGGAGGCTATAAGTTTTCCAAGGCAGGATGTATAAAGAGAGAAAAGCAAGGGACCCAAGACAGAGCCTTGCGGTACTCCAACTGAGAGAGGCATAGGATCACAAGATATGTTGTTAAAGGAAACTGAAAACAAGCGGTTTGAAAGATATGATGCAAACCAGGAGAGGGCTGTGTCACGGATGCCAAATGAATGTAGTATTTTTAGGAGGAGAGGATGGTCAACTGTGTCAAAAGCTGTGGACAGGTCAAGAAGAATCAGTAAGGAGTAATGGCCTTTTGCTTTAGCTGCCATTCCACTTATGGAGAAGGCAGACAAATAGTATACCTCCCATCCGCAAGCCATTGTGGACACTTTTGAGGAATATTACGGGGGATTATACAATGGACAAAAAGTTAGCCATACACCTGAAGTGCAGAAACTCACAAAAGATTTTTTTGGACACCACTCCCCTAGAAACCCTATCAGAGGATGATAAAAACACTTTGAATGCCCCTATAACAAACCTAGAGGTGGTACTTGCCATTAAGAATCTCAAACCAGGGAAGGCTGCAGGCCCGGATGGCTTTCCTGGTGAATATTATAAATTTAAAAATAATCTTATACCCTATTTGACCAAATTCTGCAACTATATCATGGAGGGATATACTATTCCTCCTGAATTACTAAAAGCCAAAATAGTAGTTATACCTTAAACAGACAAAGACCGCAAAAAATGCTCCAATTATCGCCCGATTTCCCTCACTAATCAGGACGTAACATTTTTTACTAAGATTTTGGCCAATAGGCTTAAACATATTCTACCTGGCCTGGTCCACATGGACCAGGTGGGTTTTATTAAAGACAGAGAAGCCCCAGATCACAGATGCTTATTAAATATTATTCATACCCTGAACAGAACACGGACACCTTCTCTGCTCCTTGCATTGAATGCAGAGAAGGCGTTTGATAGAGTGGATTGGCAATTTATGCAGATTAATTTGTCACGCATGAATTTTGATGGCCCATTCATTAGTGCCTTAAAGGCAATATATGATTCACCTACTGCTCAGGTATCATCGGCAGGATATAAGTCTAAACTATTCTCTATTTTAAATGACACAAGACAGGGATGCCCTTTATCCCCTCTTCTGTTCATGCTATGTATCAAACCTTTAGCAGCTAGTATCAGATCCAACCCGGATATTTCAGGGGTTAAGATAAAGGATTCTGAATATAAATTGACCCTTTTTGCGGATGCTATCCTACTCACTATCACCAAACCACACCTGTTCCCTACATAACTTGTATGATGTATTAAATAAATTCTCTGTAATTTCAGGATACCGCATCAACCTAGATAAATGTGACACGCTACCCACAGAAATTCCCCCTCATACTCAAAAATTATTAGAGTTGAATTTTGAACTACAACATGCTAAACATTCTCTAAAATATTTAGGAGTCCATTTAACAGCCCAAACTCAACATTTATATAAATTAAACTACATCCCACTCTAAAAGTCCATTAGAAACAATCTACAAAAATCAAAAATATATAAATTCTCCTGGTTAGTGAGAATGTCCACTATTAAAATGAATATATTGCAGTGTCTCATATCTCTTCAGAGCCCTCCCAATTAAAATCATATACCTGGAATTAGCGGCCATACAATCCAAAATGTTTGCATTTATTAGGGGGAGAAAAGGGGCTAGGATATCTAAAACAATAATGACAACACATAAGTCCTTAGGAGGCATGAAAATACACAATTTAATAGAGTACTATAGAACCACTAGGTTGGCTCAAGATGCTTTGATTTGTCGGTCTGAAAGGGAAGACATTTCAATCAAATTGGAAGCAGACTTAGGGGGATGGGATTTTCATGATGCTATTATATGGGACAATAAATCCTTGACTGGCCAATTGAGAACATTTAGATCCCCTGTAACGGAGGTCACTAGTCATATATTGTCTAAGTTTGCTTCGAAAAACGGATTGTGGCCAACCAGATCCATTCTAATTGCTGAGAGATTTTTGTAGGGACATAGCTAAGTGGGAAAATAAAGGTTTATACTGCGTGTCAGATCTTTTAGTACAAAATAAATTAATGACGTTTTCCCAACTGCAAGACAAACTGAACCCGATTAAGGTACATTGGTACTTATACCTCCAGTTATCCTCCTCCCTTAATAAATACCTCAAGACCGTTACAAGCAAGACCAAAACCAAGTTAGAAACCATTTGTACAGAAAGTGACAGGCCAAAACACTATCACTAGGCTATATGTTGCTATACAAAAACTTGGTGACATGTCCAAAAATTGTCCATATACAAAGATAAATGGGATAATCTATTTATATCAGCCTATAGGGGCTTACTAAGTGCTGATCTAAAAGAAAATTCCCTGAAAACAATGTTTAGATGGTATTTGACTCCATCAAGAACCTCACACATGACTCAAAACAGATCCAGATTATGCTATAGGGGTTGCAACGAGATAGGTACATACAGACATATGTGGTGGGAATGTGGAGTAATACAAACAATTTGGACACTACTCTCCTCCATGCTTAGTTACCTATTAGAGAACACCTACAGCTTACTATCACACAAGCATTACTTCATGAACGTATACAGAGGTTCAATAGACCCATTAATACTTTCATTAAAATTTTATGCATGGTGACGAGATCTTGTATAGCAAAATATTGGAAAGTTGGCGCTCCTCAGTGGATTGAAATTAAAAACAAAATCCAGCACAATACAATGTACGAGTTAGCATCCTGGTCACTAGGTACAAAAGAAACCAATGATGAAGTGTGGTATTATTAGAACTTTAGAAATGGTTCTAGTTACTCTAGATAGATCTGTAGTCAAACGAGAGGAGATGTGTAGCAATTAAAGTCTTAGGAAAAGGGGTGGGTTCCCAGAATGATCTCCATGTCAATCTTTATACTTACATCAGTCTTTGGCGACCAAAAGTTTATTTATTTTTTACAGTTGTTATTTATTTTCCCAGGTTCCCCCTCCCCTTAATGCTCATTTTTTTTTTTTTTTTACCAAAAACAGTTATTCTCTTCCAGATATATCTCTATATTCTTGAAACTATTCCTGCTTTATTAAGGGAGATATACACCAGAGTCAGATATTTTCTTTTTATGCATATATTTTGTATCCGTTTTCTTTTAAACATGACTTACAGATGGTTATCATTGGGACTTATAAGAAGTATTCAGGTATGCTGGTCATTGTAACTATCCGTAATATGTTATTAACAACATTATCTAACAGACTCTGTATATTTTTGGATTTTTGTCTATTTATAAAGAATGACTTGCTGTACTGTATTTTCATTATTATGTTCCAATAAAGATGATTTAAACATAAAGAGAATGTAGCTCAAACCAGGAGTAAGCAACATTTTTTTTTATTTTACCAGCATAATGGTATAAGTAATAGTGAAATTTCCTAGTATATTTTAAAATCAGATCTCAAATCAGACCCCTGACAAACAAGCTGCTATGTAAGCACTATGACCACATAAGATCAGCCTCTTGGCTCTGAGACAACAAAGTCAACTCTATACATAAAAAAAGACCACAGATTAAAACCTGAAGCTGTAACCCTTTTTTTCAGCCCAGTACCCACACCAGACCTCACATCACACATCTTATGCTGCACTCTGTCTATCAGCTCCATGTCCAAATAAAACCGGATCAGGCAACTGGCCCTGTAAGCCATCTTTCTGCATATATCTATATCAGACCTCAGAAGAAACACTAGCCCTACAACCCTTCTGTCAGCCCCATATTCATTTAATAAATGTTATGTTATATTTAAGATAAACAAACTAAACAGGTTTATTATTGTGATAGTAGGTATTTGGAACTGAAATAAATGTATATACAGTATCTCACAAAAGTGAGTACACCCTTCACATTGTTGTAAATATTTTATTATATATTTTCATGTGACAACACTGAAGAACTGACACTTTGCTACAATGTAAAGTAGTGAGTGCACAGCCTGTATAACAGTGCAAATTTGCTGTCCCCTCAAAATAACTCACACACAGCCATTAATGTCTAAACCGTTGGCAACAAAAGTGAGTACACTTTGTCCTATCTATATATATATATATATAGATGAAAGAAAGAGACGCACTCACCGGCGAGTGCGTCTCTTTCTTTCATCTACATGTTTCCTTTAGATGCACCCCGGGCAGTTGATTTCTATTTTGTTACAGTGAGTGCGGAGCTCTGGGACTGTTATATATATATATATATATATATATATATATATATAGGACAAAGTTCAATCTCTTGTCACAGTGATGAAAAATGCGACAATGTGCTTTCATCGTCGCATTTTTCATTACTGTGACGAGATTGAACTTTGTTTTATATATATATATATATATATATATATACATACACACACACACACACACACAGTGTATATATAATTGTGTGTATATATATATATATATATATATATATATATATATTATTATTATTTATATATATATATATATATATATATATATATAGTCACATTTTTCATTAACTTTTTCCCGTGTTTTATAAACATATATATACACACACACATAATATATATAAACCCCAGCTAGTTCAAGGCATCCTGGAAGAGGTATCACTTTTGTCTCAAGAAGATCTGATCAAAGAAAAACCACGAAAAGCCAATGAAGGCAAATTAATCATGGCAACCACGTTTACACCAACTACCACGAATACAGGTCATATATTGAGGACCCATTGGCCAGTTGTTGCGTCAGACCCAAAATTACAGTTTACCAGAAACCTGGCACCAATGGTTGGATACTGGAGAGGGACTAATCTGAAGGACATGCTTGTCAAAACAGATCCAAAATCCAGCTAGCAGAGTCATAATAAAGTGAACATCAAAGGTTCATATCGCTGTCTTGGTTGTACTACATGCAACGGATTGATCAACACGAAAACCTTTCATCACCCTCACTCTAACAAGAACTATACCATCCGCTATTCTCTCACATGCACTACCACGCATGTGGTATACTTACTATTTTGCCCGCGTTCGAGTTTTTATGTTGGCAAAACGAGTGGGACACTCAGAGAACGCATGGCAAATCATAGGAGAGCGATTTGTGTGGCCTTGGAAAAAGGTGACTCGGACCAACTGGTGTCGAGACATTGCGCTAGCAAGCGCCACACAGTATCATCAATACAATACATCCTGATTGACCATGTACCTAGTTTGGACAGAGGCGGTGACAGAAACAAAACACTGCTTTTGCGCGAAGCCCAATGGATCTATAGACTTGGTACAATATACCCTGGTGGTCTTAACTTTGCACCAGACTTTAAACTCCTAATCTAGAACATGCGGGTGTGATACTTACCTGGGGTGCTAGCCCATGTTGGTGCAACTTAGCGGAGGGTTTAATCTTGAGATCTCATGTTGTGGGGCTCTGTATTTTTACCAATCCGGCTGCCCACATCTCTCGGGACAGCTGATGCCCCAGGGGATGTGTGCAAGTCTACGCGACAAGGGTCACTCAACCATCCACCCATTCATGTTACTATGGAGTGGTAATAGGTCATAAATAGCCATGGGTATATATGTATATGTGTCGGTCACTCTGTATCATGTAACATATATTCATTTGTATATCTATTTGAGTATATGAATGGTGAGACTAATGTACAATCTCTGGTTTGATAGAATGTGAATTCATCTGACGTTAACGTCTGTATATATCAATTTGTTGCTATATGACATACACATTACAACATCCGAGCAAGGGTCTATGCATTGGTTGTATGAATTGTCAATTTTCATGTTTACAGAATTCAAAGTAGGAGTGACTGTGTCACAGGTCCTCCTGCTAACTAAGAGTATAGGAGTATAAGTCCTACTAGTTTCATACTTTGTAAGAAAGCTGCATATTACTCTATTATAGGACAATGGATAGTGAAGTTCAAAGGTGCTTGTTTTAAAGTCTTTTTTTGTGTGTGTACATAGTATTAGTGTATATCACTTTGTAACCCCACTAACAGAACGTTAGTAAAAAAAAGGGGTGTGGTTTGAATGATATAATATTGTTGCATATGATTGTCCAATTTGTAGACAATATTGTTTTTTTGTATATAAGTTTGTCACAGGAGGATGCACTTCTAATATTCATGTGTGTTTTATGAGATAGGATACACTAGATTAATGTAGGTGGTAAACTGCAATATATATACTTGAGAGATGTAAAATTCATGATTGGTGGCATTAAACATAGCTTAACAGCCCTGGTAACTATGGTTACCGATGTATACTATCTACAAGCGAAATCTCGGTCTCGCTACACATAAATCACAATAGATTACAGTGAATTTTTATGAATCACGGTGGTTTTTTACACACATAAGGGTCATGAATGGGTGACAGAGTCCTTAGGTAAGTTAGGAGTTTTTCATTTCTTGGTAACGATCTAAACCAAGTAGCAATAGATGGCGAAACCGGAAGTAATGGGTTGTGGCCATGACTACCAATGCTCGTTTCCAGTAAACAACACTTTATTCACCATATATATTTGCATACGAATCACAAGCAATCACAGCAAGTCATAGTACACACAATTGATATAAGCACTAATTAGAGTTTACTTGTATGCCACAAAGCTGTTTTTCTAACAATAAAATTGAGCCGGAGTAACACGGCGAAACCGGAAGTGATGTAAGTGAACTTCCGGGTGCACAAGACAGAGGAACGCAAGTATGCGTTCCAGCACCTTATTTTGGCGCCACTTTTTCACAATACAGGTTGGGGTTTGTTTGAATTTGTTTGATTTGTTCCACTATATATTGTGTGATGTATTTCATTTTTTTCATGCTGATGAAGGGTAGTATATACCCGAAAACGTTCCAATAAAAGATAACCACAATATTTCAGACTTACTTCGATTAGCCTTATACCTTATATACGAGAAGGAGCCAAAATCATCCAAAATTTGTAAAATTAATGGAAAATTCTTTTTTGAATCTTTAAGAAAGATCAACAGATCATCTGCATACCAAGAGAGCCCTACTTGGATATGACCTATTTGTATTCCTTCTATTTCTTTTCTAAGAAATAAATCAGAATATAATGAGAATCACAATGAGCTAGAACATGTGGAAGATTTTTTTTTATAAATAATGTTAATGAACAGTGGATGCAACTTTATTCAGTATTATTACCTAATTCAGAGGCGGTCCACAGGACCTTAAATAAACAATCGTTTATTGGAGAAAGCTTAAAAACAAACAGCGATGTTTTGAGGTCTCCCCCTTTATCATACATTAAGGGGGAGACCTCAAAACATCACTGTTAGTTTTAACGCTGTCTCCAATAAAGGATTACGTTTTTTAAAGGTGCTGTGGACCGACTCTGTAAATTACTATTACTTTGGAATCATAGGCAGTGACTCTGGTTTTCACGAGCATCATACAGACCCTTACTGCTGTGCTATACCTTGGACATACGTTTACAGTATTATTAACTAGATTGAAGAAATTAATCCCAAAAACACATGCTTTTTTCAAGTTAGTCAAAATGCATTGGGATGTCAAATTTTGCATGAAGATACTTTTCTACCAAATTAACAAACTGACAGGTAGATTATGAGTTTTGCGTTATGGCTTTTAACGTTAAAAAAATGGCAATTTTAGCGTAATGGCAGTAACGCACTATTACGAGTCGTGTCGGTATAGCTTACCTCAAGCATTTTAGCCTGTAACGCAACGTCCATTTCGCACTTAAAAAAAAAAAAAAAAAAAAGATTTTGTGCGGGATTATCATGTTCAAATCAGCAAATAGGATTTCAGTAGCTCTCATCCTATTGGCTGATTTGAATTTGAAGAATCAAATCAGCCAATAGGTATAAAAGGTACGCCACTTTGAAACGGCTACCTTGCATTGAAGCTTCAGTGTACAGTGGGGACTGTATGAAGAGAGACGCTCCACTCTGGATGTCTTCAACGCTCCATGCCACCGGGATGAAGATAGAAGATGCCCCCCGCGATGGATGAAGATGTAGCCACCTGGATAAAGACTTCTCATCCTCTGGATGTAGATGGATGTCTGGACTTCAGGAACCATGAGTAAATATTCTGGGGGGTAGTGTTTATTTTTGGGGGTGTTTTTTTTCAGATTAGGGTTTGGGCAATTTGAAAAAGAGCTAAACACCCTTTTAAAGGGCAATGCCCATACAAATGCCCCTTTAGGGGCAATGGGAAGCTTAGTTTTTTTTTTAGAGTTAGTTTTTTTTTGGGGGGGGGTTGGTTGGGTGGTGGGTTTTACTGTTGGGGGGACTTTGCATTTTTTTTACAAGGTAAAAGAGCTGTTTAACTTAAGGCAATGCCTTACAAAAGGCCCTTTTAAGGGCTATTGGTAGTTTATTGAAGGAAAGGGGGTGTTTTTATTTTGGGTTTTTTTTATTTTATTTTTTAAATTTTAAATTTTTTTAAGGGTTATTAGATTAAATTGTTTTTATTTTTGATAATTTTGTTTATTATTTTGTAAGCTTAGTGTTTTTATTTTTCGTAATTTAGTGTATTATTTTTTGTAATTTTTCGATTTTTTATTTTTTCTCGTATTGTTAGGTTTTTTAAATTTGTAATTTAGATTTTTAATTGGTAGTTTTTTTTTTTATTAGAATAGTAATGTTAGGTTAATTTATAGTTTAATGGTTATTTTATTTCACACGTACGTTTTTTATGTATTTAAAGATAGTTATATTGTAATTTTAATTTAAAGTTAGGGGAGGTGTTAGTTAATTTACTCCTTTAATCAATTTTTCTTCGTTCTTTTGCTATCTTTATTTAAAAAGCAGGAATGTGATGCATAGGAGCCGGGCCATTTTAATAGTTTGAGAACCTGGGTTATGCTTGTTTATTGGTGGGTAAATGTAAGCCTCCAATAAGCAAGCAATATCTATGGTGCTGAACCTAACATGGGCTGGCTGCTAAGATTAACATTCCTGCTTTTAAAAATAAAGATAGCAAGAGAACGAAGAAAATTGATAATAGAAGTAAATTAGAAAGTTACTTAAAAGCGCATGCTCTATCTGAATCCCAAAAGAAAAAATTTGGGTTCAGTGTCCCTTTAATAACTTTATCTAGGTGTCGGCGATGTTGGGCAGCAGATTAGGGGTGTTTAGACTTGGGGTTTATGTTAGGGCATTATGTTTCAACGTAAATTTTATTTCCCCATAGACATCAATGGGGTTGCGTTAGAGGTTTTTCAAAAATAACTTACACTCCCCATTGATGTCTAGGGGGGAAAGCGTGCACAAGCACGTCAAAGCATCCCTTGGCTTTTGTGCGGTATGGAAGCTTAACGCCACCATATTGCACGCACAAAGAGGTTTTTCAGTAACTCGTAATGGCAGCTCTATGGAATAGTGAAATAATTCACTTTTTTGGCGTTAGTTTCGAACCCTTTTTTTAGGTGCAAAACTTGTATCTAGGTGTGAGCTTCTTCCTAAAGCAACCAAGAAAAACAATGTCATACAAGAGAAGAGCAGTTTTAAAGAGCCACCAAGCCCATAAATGAGATAATGTTAAACACAAACTACTTAGGTTTGCTAAGCTGTTTTACTATAATGAAAAAACTAGTGTAGACATGTAGACCTCAACAGATGCACGCTCAAACAATTCCAGTCTAATAGGTAAAGAATAGAAAGCAATGCAGATATGAAGCAAAATCAGGATGCTGGCCAAAACACAGACCAGAACAGGTAACCTTAGAGAACCCCAGACATTCCTAGAGGTTAGGAGAAAAAAAAATATTCTAAACAAAATATGCCAGGGACTAGACACTTTTTTTCCAAAATAAAGAAGCCAGTAAAAAAAAATAGCAGTAAACATGCCAGCATCAGTAGTTTAACCCCTCAATCGCCAGTACCACTAGTAACTAATACCACAAAAAGTTTGTATAATATCAATTGTGGCAATTGTTCAACTACTAATATACAGGGAGTGCAGAATTATTAGGCAAATGAGTATTTTGACCACATCATCCTCTTTATGCATGTTGTCTTACTCCAAGCTGTATAGGCTCGAAAGCCTACTACCAATTAAGCATATTAGGTGATGTGCATCTCTGTAATGAGAAGGGGTGTGGTCTAATAACATCAACACCCTATATCAGGTGTGCATAATTATTAGGCAACTTCCCTTTCCTTTGGCAAAATGGGTCAAAAGAAGGACTCAGAAAAGTCAAAATAGTGAGATAATCTTGCAGAGGGATACAGCACTCTTAAAATTGCAAAGCTTCTGAAGCGTGATCATCGAAACAATCAAGCGTTTCCTTCCAAATAGTCAACAGGGTCGCAAGAAGCGTGTGGAAAACCAAGGCACAAAATAACTGCCCATGAACTGAGAAAAGTCAAGTGTGCAGCTGCCAAGATGCACTTGCCACCAGTTTGGCCATATTTCAGAGCTGCCACATCACTGGATGTGCCCAAAAGCACAAGGTGTGCAATACTCAGAGACATGGCCAAGGTAAAGAAGGCTGAAAGACGACCACCACTGAACAAGACACACAAGCTGAAACGTCAAGACTGGGCCAAGAAATATCTCAAGACTGATTTTTTCTAAGGTTTTATGGACTGATGAAATGAGAGTGAGTCCTTGATGGGCCAGATGGATGGGC
Organism: Bombina bombina; assembly: GCF_027579735.1. Lineage (NCBI taxonomy): Eukaryota > Metazoa > Chordata > Amphibia > Anura > Bombinatoridae > Bombina > Bombina bombina. The sequence continues at coordinate 590,958,891 of NC_069504.1, forward strand.
CCCGTGGCCTGGATTGGTAAAGGGCAGAGAGCTCCAGTCCGACTCAGACGCCCAGCAAGGTGGAGGTGGAGTACTGGTTTGGGCTGGTATCATCAAAGATGAGCTTGTGGGGCCTTTTCGGGTTGAGGATGGAGTCCAAGCTCACTCCCAGTCCTACTGCCAGTTTCTGGAAGACACCTTCTTCAAGCAGTGGTACAGGAAGAAGTCTGCATCCTTCAAGAAAAACATGATTTTCATGCAGGACCAATGCTCCATCACACGCGTCCAAGTAATCCACAGCGTGGCTGGCAAGAAAGGGTATAAAAGAAGAAAATCTAAATGACATGGCCTCCCTTGTTCACCTGATCTGAACCCCATTGAGAACCTGTGGTCCATCATCAAATGTGAGATTTACAAGGAGGGAAACAGTACACCTCTCTGAACAGTCTGTCTGGGAGGCTGTGGTTGCTGCTGCACGCAATGTTGATGGTTGAACAGATCAAAACCACTGACAGAATCCATGGATGGCAGGCATTTTGAGTGTACTTGCAAAGAAAAGGTGGCTATATTGGTCACTGATTTGTTTTTGTTTTGTTTTTGAATGTCAGAAATGTATATTTGTGAATGTTGAGATGTTATAATGGTTTCACTGGTAAAAATAAATAATTGAAATGGGTATATATTTGTTTTTTGTTAAGTTGCCTAATAATTATGCACAGTAATAGTCACCTGCACACACAGATATCCCCCTAAAATAGCTATAACTAAAAACAAACGAAAAACTACTTCCAAAACTATTCAGCTTTGATATCAATTCGTTTTTTGGGTTCATTGAGAACATGGATGTTGTTCAATAATAAAATTAATCCTCAAAAAATACAACTTGCCCTAATAATTCTGCACTCCCTGTATACTGAGTATGAAGCATTCTTTTAGTGGGTCCACAGTACAGCACACTCTAAAAACCTTTGTACATAAATAGGGAAAATACAAACGTACACTACTATTGAAGTTTAAAAGCAGTGTTCTCTTGCAATAAACTTAATTGACTTTTAATGTATGAGCAGTATATGCTTTCTAAGATAAATAATCTTTGTGGCTTTCTTGCCTTGAAATTTACAAAATATGCAGAGGTGAGTCAAGGGTACTTGCCACCTGTGTGCACAGATAATTTGCCATCCCCACCAACCTCCAGAAAACCCCCCAGTACACATAATATGTATTCTGCATTTATGCCAAGATATCACTGTGACAACCTGGCATACATACAGCATAGGTACTGAATCAATCGACCTTATGCTTAACCATCACTGACCATTGTGCAGACATTTAGTTTAGGACAGTGACTGTGCCAGCGTTCTGCTTGGATGAAAAAGTCATGTATGCTTCTATCATAGTAAAGGGCAGAATGTCATGGCATGCACTCCCTTATTAAATACCATGGTTCTGATGGCTGAGTAGCATTACTTAAACCAACAGAGCAAAGAACTCAAAGCCAGCTTTGAAAATGTAAACTTTTAATATGCCATATAAAACCATACACTAAAGTTTCCATAAAAAGTATAGAATAAAAGTTTTACACTGCAAAGTTGTTGTTTTTTATATGCAAAATCTAAACATCTTATTTTACAATCTCTTTAAACAAGGTTTCTGCCTACTTGGCATGATGAAATGATATCTATAATATAACAGCATTTAAAGTAAATAAAAGTTAAGATTCATTATAAGTGCACACAATATTTTTAAATCTTTGACAATTTGCTTTTAGATCTCATGTTGCTGTACTGTGTGTATTATTAATGTCTAAAATATTGAGAGGTAATGTTTGGTCATAAAAAACAATTAAAACAAAACAAATCAAATTAAGCTTATAAAATATTGCACAGATACATATTAGAATAATAGATATGAGTCATTATATAGCTGTATAAATCAATCTGTCTGTACTCCCTGTGACATTTTCGGCAAGTATTTATGCAATTTGCAACACTTAAATGGCATACAGTTTTAACTGACCACTGAAGCATAGTTTATAGAATGAAAAATTTGTGAAATAAACCCGCCGCATTCTACCAGAAAAAGAAAAAAAGAAAATAAATAAAATGGAAATGTCCTGAAAAGCTTAGCAATCAAAGATGAGTAATTAACTTGAAATGTCAACTGTTCTCTGAATTTTCTCTTTATGACTGACAAGATGAAAAGAATGGGAAGAAATGAGATGAAAATCTGAGTGCTAGGAAAATTGGTGAAGGTCATATTTCAAATCAATCAGAAACAAAACAAAAAAACACTAAAAGTCAACAGCAGGATTTGCAAAATGACTAGTAATGTCTTATTCAAATGCTGTTAATGTTATGCATTTCTAATGTAAGCACAAATAATAAAGTATAAAAATCATTTTTGTATCTAAAATATTGTGATAAATATGTTTAAAAAGGACATGGAAGTTGCAATGCTGAGTGAGCTAACACAGAGGCTACTTTAAAGGACCACTAACTGCATAATAAAAAGACAATGAATTTCAAATAATCAGATTTTATTTCTGGCAAAAAAATGTTTCTCCATTTTCCGGCCTCCTTTATCATGTGACAGACAGCCAATCACAGACTAGTATACATATAACCTGTGAGCTTGTGCACATGCTAAATAGGAGATAGTACCCCAGAAACTGTGAATATAAAAGACTCAAATGTGATAATGGAAGTAAACCGTTAAAGTGTCTTAAAACTGTATAATCTATCTAATAATGAAAGTTTATTTTGACTTTAGTGTCCCTTTAAATTGGAGAAGCAGACACTGATAAATCAGTGCACAAAATTATTAAAGCTTATTTTGACTTTAGTGTCCCTTTAAATTGAAAGAGCGCTACTCTGATCAGTAAGTGCACAACATCATGTGTGCAAACTCGTACCAAACTCAATCTAAAGGCTTTTTGTTTAACAATGCCGTCCTGTGGTACACTATGGGCTAGATTTATCAACGGTTGAGGCGTACAGGGGCGCGTATACGCACCCCTGTACGCCTCAGCTCGCCTGTGGCAGGGCGAAATTACCCGCATGTAATTAACATTGCACACAAGCGCAATTTTGCGCTCACGTGCAATCCCGCCCCCTGCCCCGCGCACCAGCCAAATCACGCGCCGGGCAGAGCTGTCAATCTCCTCGGTCGGACTCGACACGAAGCAGATTTAATTTCGCCACAGTAGAGGTGGCGAAGATCTTAGGGAAGCAGCGGTCTGGTGACCGCCTGCTTGATAAATCGTGGCGAGCAAGTTCTTGTGAGACCTTGCTGCCGCAGGGGCTTGATAAATCTAGCCCTATATGTCCCCCTTTATTTATATTTATTACTGGAAAAATGTTGACATTGCAAGTTGTAAATGTAGCCCAGTACAATGCCATAGTAGTTCTAAAATACATACTCATAATTACTCTGGTGTAGGGTGAGTATATGCAGTAAAGTTTTAATAATACAATTATTAGTGTAATTCTTATGACTAGCTGCCTTCTATGTTTTTCTTTAAGCAGTCCTTCCATTCTGTCCGCTTTCTTTGTTTAGCGGATTCCTATTGATTTTTTTTATCCTTTCCCTTTCTTATTACTTTATGCTCCATTCTGTACAACCAACATTTTAATATGTGCTCGCTTAAATTACTAGATATGTTCCCTTTTTATTCAGTCTTTTGTATGATCCTTAAATATAAGCCATAAAGGTAATTCAAGACAAAGTGAAACATTAATCAGTTGAGAAAATGTCTGTCATTAGTTACTGCCCTAGATATTGTAGACTTACAATTCTATGTGACACACATGACAGAACGCAAACACTGTCATGTTATCTGTGATACTTTTTATATTGCTCTTACACAGATTTATAGCACTACCCTTCCACTGGAATTCTTATTATTTTACTGCATTTACCTCCCCTTATACCTCCTTAAGGTAAATATAAAGGCATGAATACCTCAATCTTTTAAATACACAAACAATCCAGGTTTTATTTGATCAGAAAGGTTTGTATGTATTATGTTTAAACAATCCATTATATTTATTTTGAACAATATTAAAAAGGTGAAAACATTTTCTTGTTAAAAAAAATACAAGCAATTTTTCCATGTAGATGATAAAATTTAGTGAAACATGACAGAGTACATAACACTAATGAGCAAACTGTTATACAATTTATAAAGACACTTTTAAGATTGATTTTATAATACTCATTCCCAAGCACTACGTATGGACTAAGACTTTAAAAAAAAGACAGCATTGATCAAGACAAGACAGAGGATTATTATTATCATCATTTATTTGTATAGTGCTGAACAAATTCTGTAGCACTGGATGAATCGGTGGACATCTAATACATACGCACATTCTATACAAAAGGTGGTCTTCAGTATTTTGTTGCTTTGCTTTTTACATTTTACAATTAGGTACACACTGGCGCTGTCTCTTACTGCAAATACTTGTTTCAGGGTCATGAAACTTTGCTGCAGTATCTCATAACCTGACTTGCTAGCATATGGGTTTCTCTTTTCGTTTTTTTTGGTGATTTTTTTAATTTTGCAACATTATTCTTTTTTTTTTATTCGTCTACCCATATTTAAGTTCTGGGTATTAAATATTTGCACTAAGATAAGCTGCTTTTTATACAAAAATTATAGTGTAATTTACTGCCCTCTTAAACAGATATATACATATTGTACCAGTAAGAAACATAATTAAAATGAAATCTTGAAGAGAACTGTCCTAGAAGTTATTGGATTTGTTCAATACTTTAATGATTCAATATTATGTACTATGCAGAGTGCCTTATGAAATGTATCCTGGCTGAATGTAAGGGTCATGAAACAAAAAAATGAATTTCATGGTTCATATAGCATACGGCTTTAAGAAAATTCCCAATGTACTGCTATTATCAAATTTAATTTGTTCTCTTGGTATCCTTTGTTGAAAAGCAGGTAGATGTGCATGTGTTTGGAGAACTATATGGTAGCAGTTTTGCAAGACATGCTTTTAACAATGTTATATATTGTGCAATATACTGTAGCCATCTAGTGCTAAAAAACATTCTTGCAAACAGTGCCAAACAGTTCACCAGACATTCTTGCCTACCTAGGTATTTTCTTTAACAAGAATTTCATTAGAACACAGTAAAATTAATTATATAAATAAATTGGAAAGTTTCTTAAAATGGAATACTCCTATCTGAATCATAAAAGACAAATTTTGTGTTTATGTCCCATTTACAATACAGTACGTATATAAAGCTTCCTGACCTAGCATTCTCCAAATTGTACCTCTGTTCTTGGGATCTTCTTGGATGGTTGCAATTTTACCTGGGTCATATCACTGGTTCACAGAGAAAATCCAGCTTGCGATACTGAGCACTAAGGAGAAGAGCACATATTGATGCTCATATTTGGTGATAAAAACAAATACTTTTTTTGGACTCCTCAATTTTTATTTTTATAGTAATTTTATATCTGCTCCAACACTGTGCTGCTTATGCTGTCCTAAGAAGACAACCATTCTCTCTATTACATTTTGGACAATATGTAGACATTGGTGGTTGTTATTTTGTTTCTATCCAGATGCCCCATATAGATCTCCTTTATAGCGAAACTGAACATTTATTATACATGACCAAAATTTGTACCAAATATGGCAGTGGTATTCAGCTTTTTTCTGTACCAGACTTATTTGTGAAAACAAACACACTAATATCTGGAATTGCATTTATTATGTACTGTTACACCAATACATCATTGTGCTGAAAACAGACAAATACCGCTGGCTGCAGTAATATTTGGCATTCTTTTCTATAACAAATGGTGAATACAAATTGTTTTGCGCAGGCCTAACATTTAAATATATTGTATCAAATTCGACATACTATTTGTATTTAAATTGCAGGGTAATATGCTTATGTTTGCAAGCATACACCCTGAACATGCACAACATAAGAAAATGCACTCTAATAATGATAACTTAAAGGAACAGTAGCAGATAAGAATTAACTTCAAACTGTTGTAAAAACATCCTTTAAAAAGGGCTGGTCACTATCATCCCCCATTGGGAGGCTGATTTCTTCTGATGGCTCTTGTTTACATAGTGATTGTTTGATAACTGTAGGAAATTTACTATATATCCCTGAAATTCAGCAGCAAGGAAGACAATTCAAACTTAAAAAGGCTTTTAAGTGTCTGGATTGCAAAACAATGCAAATGTTATCTAAAATCAGTTTAAATGTTTATAATAGATTTATTTGTATACAGATCTTTTGTAACCATGCTTAGTTGTATTTTATATGTGTAAACATAGAATTACTTTAACACCCCTTTAAATATTTTTTAAGGACAAAGTTTTAATCTTGATTTGATTAACAAATAACAATAAAATAACTCTGTAACTGTTTCAGGTTAATTTACAATAAATAAAAGCCTTTAAAAAAAACATATGTGAATTAAACTGTATTAATACATCTACAAAAGGGTGTTGACCGTAGATTTGGATGTTTAGAGGTTAATGCGCTTTCATAGAAGTCTGCTTACTAAGATTGGATTTTTAAAGGGGATTTAGAGGCTGTTCAGGTCAGAAATGCTTTTAGATTGCATATATCTCTGGGGATAGGTTTTATTCGCATGGAATCTTTTATTGTGCTAATTCTGCCAGTTATAGCCCTTGCTTTGTAAGAGAACAAAACTGTCTGCTTGCTTGTGTCCTATGCATTAGGGATTTCTTCAGCTAGTCAGTGTCTTTTACTTATCCAACTAGTTTGCCCTGAAATGACTATTGCAATATTTATTAAACATAGAATACATATTTTAGGAAATAACTCTGCCACATGTTTCAAATTACCATTGTTTAAAGGGATAGAAAGGTCAAAAAATAAATATGCATGGAAGCATTTCATTTAAAATAGAAGAATTTTCGCAATATACTTCCATTAGCAAAAATGTTTCTAATAAAAGTTATTACTGTTTTTCTGTGGCATACGCACATATGCTGTCAGGGCCTGTGCACCAGTTTCCAAACACCACACCCTCTTCAAGAGTCAGAAGTGAGTTGTATGACACAAATTAAATCTTCATAGAAGCAATAAATACTGTGCATGTCCCATATGTGCGTATGTCATTAAAAAACATTGATAACTTTAAAGGGACAGTTAAGTCCAAAAAAACCCTTTAATTTTTCAAATAGGGCATGTAATTTTAAACAACTTTCCAATTTACTTTTGTCACCAATTTTGCTTTGTTCTCTTGGTATTCTTAGTTGAAAGCTAAACCTAAGAGGTTCATATGCTAATTTCTTAGACCTTGAAGGCCGCCTCTAATCTAAATGCATTGATAGTTTTTCACCACTAGAAGGCATTAGTTCACATGTTTCATATAAATAACATTGAGCTCATGCGTGTTAATTTACCATGGAGACGGCTCTGACTGGCTAAAATGCAAGTCAGTCAAAAGAACTAAAATAAGGGGGTCTGCTGAGGCTTAGATACAAGGTAATTACAGAGGTTAAAACGTGTATAATTATAACTGAGTTGGTTATGCAAAACTGGGGAATTGGTAATTAAGGGATTATCTATCTTTTAAAACAACAAAAATTCTGGTGTTGACTGTCCCATTAACTATAAGCATTTTTGCTAATGGAAGTATATTGTAAATATTCTTCTATTTTAGAAGTGAAATGCACCCATGCAAATTACAATTTTTATCTTTCTATCCCTTTAATCTTTAACCTTTAATCTCTCCTCCGCGGTCTCAGGTAGGTTCTCATAATTATTTCCTCCCTTAGAATGACCTACTGTATTTCTTCTTCAACCCATCTATAGTAAAATGGAAACTGAATCAGTACAAAGATAAAAATAATTTGTAGATATTGTAACAAACTCAATGGGTACAAAATTATTGACTGATAAAAGACACCTCTATTACACTCAACACCACACGCTCATATTTATCTAAGATTTCTTCATCCCACCTTTCCCATTTGCTTTCTCTTTTCATTTTTAACCTCACAGCTCTCCCTCTCGGTTTACTTCTGCATTCAGCATATGAGAAGCAAGGAAAAAACTATCTATTAATTAATCTTATTGTGAGTACATTGCCATAAAGATACAATTAGATGCAAAATGCCTACAGTATGTTGGATTAATAAATGCTACCAACTGATAAACTCCTAAATGCTACGTTACCACAAAAATGTGCAATACAGGAAGTAACCAGTGGGGCTCCCATCAATAATTACTACCTGCACTAAAGAAGAATGTATATGAGTAGTTATATATCGAGATAATCCACTATTGAATTTATAAAAATGTGTGCTGCAATTATTTTATGCATTTCTAGTGAATTTATAAACCTAGTGTCATTTTTTTATATACTTTAAGATAAATCAAATTCTTCAAATACTAATGCCCCAATTATCAAAAGGGCCACAAGGCAGCAATATATTCAAAAGGAATATGTCGCAAAATATTCCATTTCAGTGGGTGGCGATGCTGCTCTGATACCTGCAAATATATTCAAAGCAGCATCACCACCTACATCGAAGGTGTAATGTAAATGATCCCTTTAAACAGTACTGTATGATAATACCATTTACATTTGTCAACAGAAACTCAACAATACAATAGTAAATTAAACATATCAATAATACACCTATAGGAGCAGGGGCATTGTGGGTATATGATAGATGTATATACATTGCTTAATGTATTGTATATGTATAATTTTACAATATGTAAACGTGATTGTACTAATCTTCTATGTCCTTAGGCATACATTTTTACTTATTTTAAGACTGAGCATTCTAATTATTCATATTTGCATTATATTAAGAATGTGCATTCACGATCGCAGTGTTGTGCAATATGAATATTGCGTTAATGCAATCACAATCTTAAAACAAGTAAAAATACATACTTATTATAATATTATACATTAGAATCTCAAGCTCCTATAGTTTTAATAGGAAGTTTTTGTTGTGTCTTTATGAACAAAGTCTATCGCAGACATGAAGAATATATAGGCGTTGTGTGGGAGTTTACTGGGCATTCCATGGGAGTAACCTATATTTAAACATCACTCTAATATTCAGAGCAATGTCCTGCATCTTAGCTATCCTTTTTAGCCATATCAGTCTTGCATGCTTTTCAGTTACTTTGGACAAATCTAATGAATACACAGTAAAACATAATACACATATGCATAATTTGAAGTGTTACTACACAAAAAAACATTCTTATTTTTGTGAACGTATAGTGTATTTTGTGTAAATACACTTTAAAGACAACCACGCTGCCTACATCACAGCTCAGTGGCGGTGGACTTTTGCTGAAGTTGTGATCCCCATTATATTCTATGGGTGACACATCACCACTCGTCAGCACAATGAGGTTCAGACCACTTTTTTAGAATATATTGACAGACCAATGGACTGAGAGCCGGGTGAACAAAAACAGGCCATTTCTCTTCAGTCTATTGATGTTTTGAATATCGGGGCCTAAGTAATATTATATTCAATAACTAGTGCAAGTTTAGACTTATGCATCCCCCAATATTTTTACTGTGCCTCCCTTTCCTATTTATACCCCTCTGTTGCCTAGTAGCTTTGGTTACAAATGTTCAAGCTTGGACCTACTGGCAAAGAGAAAGAAGAAACAGGTTTGCCCCAAAACATGATAAAGGAAATAAAAGCAAACCAGGGTGTATCAGGGCACATCTTCATATTATATGATAACTATGATTAACCAATTCATAAATAACTAAAAATAATTATTATACTGGACTCATATAACATATGAATGAGTAGCAACACAAAGAGAAGTAGGCACTACTCGGTTAGAAAAAATGGCAAAAAAACATCCGTTTATAATAACAATTTAAAAATGAAGTGACCCCAGACAAAGTAAAGACACACAAGGCAAGTCTTACGCATTTTGCGCCCCCTAGTGGCGCTTAATCATAGACTTGAGGTATGGCAGATGGAGCTCATTTATACTTAATGCACAAATTGATTAACCCCTGCCAACCCAGAAAAATATAAAAAAACATACAAAGTGAATATTAAAAAGCAAACAAGCTACAGAATTAGAATTACAGTGATGTGGTGACACAACATAATTAATTTATAAATACAAGAAATATGTCTACTTATATGTTAATGAGTTATACTATTCATAAACTCAGTAAAAGCTTATGGTAATATTTTGAATAAGGTACAAGTTTAGCATTTTGTCAACTGTTTGGTAAAAAATATATTAGTAATTCTAAATGAAGATACTTGATATACTGCACTCTAAACGATAGTACAGAAAAAAACAGGTATTAATATTAAAGAAACAGGACAGCTTTTTGCGCTAAAGCAAACCCATTCATATAGACCATAAAAGCACACACACACACACATATATATATATATATATATATATATTATATATATATACATATATACACATACATACACACAGACACACATATATATATATATATATATATATATATATATATATATATATATACACACAGGTAGGTTCCAGAAGGAATGGTTGTAAATTGAAACTGTTGTAAATTGAAACCCAGTTTATAATGTAAGTCAATGGGAAGTGAGGGAGTTAGGTTCCAGGCCCCTCTAAAATTGTCATAAGTAACACCTAATACATTATTTTTAAAGCTTTGAAATGAAGACTTTAAATGTAAACAGCATTATAAACCTAATAAAATAATCACAAAACACAGACTTTACTTGCATATTTCTGCAAACAGTTCTGTTTATGCATTCCAATCTGGACTGATTTATAGACAGGAAGATCTTGTTTCTTTTAAATCTGCTCGATAGCTCAGGTATGGTTTAACTGATTAATTTCAGCTTGCTATGCTTGCATATCTTTGCTGCAACACAAGCGGACAGCTCCACCTACTGGCTATTTTAATCAATGCACTACTTCTCAATGCTTTTCAATAGCAGTCACATGACTGAAAAAAAAGGTTGTTATTCTGAAACGGTGCAAATTGAATCGTTGTAAAACGAGGGCCACCTGTGTATATATATATATATATATATATATATATATACACACACACATACACATACAGTTGTATGCAAAAGTTTAGGCACCCCTGACAATTTCCATGATTTTCATTTATAAATAATTGTGTGTTTGGATCAGCAATTTAATTTTGATCCATCAAATAACTGAAGGACACAGTAATATTTCAGTAGTGAAATGAGGTTTGTTTGATTAACAGAAAATGTGCAATATGCATCAAAACAAAATTAGACAGGTGCATAAATGTGGGCACCCCAACAGAAATATTGCATCAATATTAAGTAGAGCCTCCTTTAGCAGAAATAACAGCCTCTAGACACTTCTTATATCCTGTAATGAGTGTCTGGATTCTGGATGAAGGTATTTTGGACAATTCCTCCTTGCAAAACATCTCCATTTCAGTTAGGTTTGATGGTTGCATGGACAGCCCACTTTAAATCACCCCACAGATTTTAAATGATATTCAGGTCTGGGGACTGGGATGACCATTCCAGAACATTGTACTTGTTCCTCTGCTTAAATTCCAGAGTAGATTTTGAGCAGTGTTTTGGGTTGTTGTCTTGTTAAAATATCCAGCCTCTGCGTAACTTCAACTTTGTGACTGATTCCTCAACATTATTCTAAAGTATCTGCTGATATTGAGTGGAATCCATGTGATTATCAACTTTAACAAGATTCCCAGTACCGGCACTGGCCAAACAGCCCCAAAGCATGATGGAACATCCACCAAATTTTACTGTGGGTAGCAAGAGTTTGTCTTGGAACACTGTGTTCTTTTGCTGCCATGCATAACGCCCCTTGTTATGACCAAATAACTCAATCTTTGTTTCATTAGTCCAAAGCACCTTATTCCAAAATGAAGCTGGCTTGTCCAAATGTGCATTTGCATACCTCAAGCAACTGTTTGTGGAGTGTGTGCAGAAAAGGCTTCTTCCGCATCATTCTCCCATACTCTGAATTGTTGAACGATGCACAGTGACACCATCTGCAGCAAGATGATGTAAGTCTTTGGAGGTGGTCTGTGGGCTGTTTTTGACCGTTTTCACCATCCTTTGCCTCTCTGATATTTTACTTCTTGCCTTAACAAAAACTGTGCCTGTGGTCTTCCATTTCCTCACAGTGGACACTGACAGCTTAAAGGGATAGTCTAGGCCAAAATAAACTTTCATGATTCAGATAGAGCATGTAATTTTAAACAATTTTCCAATTTAATTGTATCACCAATTTTGCTTTGTTCTCTTGGTATTCTTAGTTGAAAGCTTAACCTAGGAGGTTCATATGCTAATTTCTTAGACCTTGAAGCCCACCTCTTTCAGATTGCATTTTAACAGTTTTTCACCATTAGAGGGTGTTAGTTCACGTATTTCATATAGATAACACTGTGCTCGTGCACAAGAAGTTATCTGGGAGCAGGCACTGATTGGCTAGACTGCAAGTCTGTCAAAAGAACTGAAAAAAGGGGCAGTTTGCAGAGGCTTAGATACAAGATAATCACAGAGGTTAAAAGTATATTACTATAACTGTGTTGGTTATGCAAAACTGGGAAATGGCTAATAAAGGGATTATCTATCTTTTTTAAACAATACAAATTCTGGTGTAGAGTGTCCCTTTAAATCTCTGCTATAGCTTTTTGTAGCCTTCCCCTAAACTATAATGTTGAACAATCTTTGTTTTCAGGTCATTTGTGAGTTGTTTTGAGGCCCCCATGTTGCTACTCTTCAGAGGAGAGTCAAAGAGAACAACAACTTGCAATTGGCCACCTTAAATACCTTTTCTCATAATTGGATGCACCTGTCTATGAAGTCCAAGGCTTAATGAGCTCACCAAACCAATTGTGTGTTCCAATTAATCAGTGCTAGGTAGTTACAGGTATTCAAATCAGCAAAATGACAAGGGTGCCCAAATTTATGCACCTGTCTAATTTCATTTGGATGCATATTGCACATTTTCTATTAATCCAATAAACCTCATTTTACTAATGAAATATTACTGTGTCCTTCAGTTATTTCATAGATCAAAATGAAATTGCTAATCCAAACACCCAATATTTATAAATGAATATTATGGAAATTGTCAGAGGTGCCTAAAAATTTGTATCCGACTGTGTGTGTGTGTTATATATATAACACACACACATATATACATATACACACACACACACATATACACACATACATACAGAAACTCATTAACCTTTTATACACACACACTAATTACAAGCAAACAGATCACAGGTGAGGATGGTTACCTTTAATATCTATTCAAATCCCATTTGTGTCAACTTTTGTGCATGTTATCAGGCCAAAATCACCAGGGTATGTACACTTTTTTATCAGGGTCATTTGGGTAGTTTCTGTTGTCATTATGATTTAAAAAGAGTAAACACAGTTGATTGATAATAAATGGCTTCAGCCACACACTAACCATGAGAGAAAGAAAAGTTTGTGTTATTCATATTCTCTGAAAAATGGCCAAGAAATCATAAACTCTGTGCCAGGGTATGTAAACTTATGAGCACAACTGTATATATATATATATATATATATATATATACACACAATATATATATATATATATATATATATATGTGTGTATATATATATATATATATATATATATATATATATATATATATATATATATATATATATATACACACACATATATATATATATACACACACACACACACACAATGAGGATCCAAAATAATTCCTTCTTATCTAGCATATTTCCTTCATTTCCTCCCCTCATAGGTGTACTAGCTAAATCTATGAATTGGGCAGATATATCCGCTTTATTAGTAAAGTGTATTCCATTGAAGTGGCTTGCTACTGCTGATTCTTTTACATAGTTTTTGACATCCCTAATGTGTTCCCCCACTCTTCTTCTAAACTCCCTAAAGGTTTTACCTACATATTGGTTCTTACACAGATTGCAGGTCAACAAGTAAACCACCCATTGTGTACTGCAATTTGCAATTTGTTTTGATTAGTGACACTTGATTCAAAAGATAGTAGTACAAGTGTGGCAGTTTCTGCTGCCACATCTGTGATTACCTTTTTGTCTTAACCATTTGGATTCTGTCATTGAAATACTGTTTTTAACCAGGCTAAGGGACAGTGACTGGACTAGTGTTCTGGTTTTGTTTTGGGACAAATCTAAAATTTTAACAAAGGGTTTCAAGACGTTATCACCCACCCAAGGTGCATGCTTTTTAAGGATCTTAACAATTGTATCATACTGCGTGATGTATTCAGAAGTAAAGACTATGGAGTTCGTAAAATCATTCGGCCAGATTACGAGTTTTGCGTTAAGAGGGGTGCGTTGATAATGTGCACGTTATTCTCACCGCTCACTTACCTGCAGCGCTGGTATTACAAGTTTTTACAAACCAGGCGTTAAAAGGCAAGAAGTGAGCGTAGAGCAAAATTGTGCTCCATATCGCACTCCATTACCAGCACTGCTTAAGTCAGCGGTGAGCTGGTTGTACGTGCTCATGCATGATTTCCCCATAGACATCAATGGGGAGAGCCGGCTGAGAAAAAGTCTAACACCTGCCAAAAATCAGCATAAAACTCAGTAACGCAGCCCCATTGATTCCTATGGGGAAACTAAAGTTATGTTTACACCTAACACCCTAACATGAACCCCGAGTCTAAACACCCTTAATCTTACTCTTATTAACCCCTAATCTGCTGCCCCCGACACCTACATTATATTTATTAATCCCTAATCTGCCGCTCCCGACATCGCTGTCACTATAATAAACATATTAACCCCTAATCCGACGCACTCCCGCCTTGCAAACATTAGGTAAATATTATTAACCCCTAATCTGCTGTCCCTAACGTCGCCGCCACTATATTAAACTTATTAACCCCTAAACCTAAGTCTAACCCTAACCCCCCTAACAAATATATTTTTAAATAAATCTAAAGAAAAATTACTATTATCCCCTAAATTATTCCTATTTAAAACTAAATACTTACCTGTAAAATAAACCCTAAGCTAGCTACAATATAACTAATAGTTACATTGTAGCTAGCTTAGGGTTTATTTTTTATTTTACAGGCAAGTTTGTATTTACAGTATTTTAACTAGGTAGAATAGTTATTAAATAGTTATTAACTATTTAATAACTACCTAGCTAAAATGAATATAAGTTACACTAATACCTAACCCTACAATTAAATAAAATGACCTAAATACAATTAAATAAATTAAATAAAATTAGCTAAATTACAAAAAAAACACTAAATTACAGAAAATAAAAAACAAATTACAAGATCTTTAAACTAATCTAAGAGCCCTATCAAAATAAAAAGCCCACCCAAAATAAAAAAAAATCCTAGCCTAAACTAAACTATCAATAGCCCTTAAAAGGGCCTTTTGTGGGGCATTGCCCCAAAGAAATCAGCTATTTTACCTGAAAAAGAAATACAAACAACCCCCAACAATAAAACCCACCACCAACACAACCAACCCCCCAAATAAAACCCTAACTAAAAAAACCTAAGCTCCCCATTGCCCTGAAAAGGGCATTTGGATGGGCATTGCCCTTAAAAGGGCATTTAGCTCTATTGCTGCCCAAAGCCCTAACCTAAAAATAAAACCCACCCAATACACCCTTAAAAAATCCTAACACTAACCCCCCGAAGATTCACTTACCGGAAGAAGTCTTCATCAAAGCGGCAAGATGTATTCAACGAAGCCGGCAGAAGTGGTCCTCCAGATGGGCAGAAGTTTTCATCCAGACGGCATCTTCTATCTTCATCCATCCGGCACGGATCGGGTCCATCTTCAAGACATCCGGCGCAGAGCATCCTCTTCTTCCGATGGACTAACGACGAATGAAGGTTCCTTAAATGATGTCATACAAGATGGTGTCCCTTATATTCCAATTGGCTGGTAGAATTCTATCAGCCAATCGGAATTAAGGTTGAAGAAATCCAATTGGATCAGCCAATAGTGATTGCGCTCACATTCCATTGGCTGATGGGAACAGCCAATAGAATGCGAGCTCAATCCTATTGGCTGATTGGATCAGCCAATAGAATTGAACTTCAATCCTATTGGCTGATCCAATCAGCCAATAGGATTTTTTTAACCTTAATTCCGATTGGCTGTTAGAAGTCTATCAGCCAATCGGAATTTAAGGGACACCCATCTTGGATGAAGTAATTTAAAGGAACCTTCATTCGTCGTCAGTCCGTCTGAAGAAGCGGATGCCTCGCGACGGATGTCTTGAAGATGGACCCGCTCCGCGCCGGATGGATGAAGATAGAAGATGCCGTCTGGGTGAAGACTTCTGCCCGTCTGGAGGACCACTTCTGCCGGCTTCATTGAGGACATCTTGCCGCTTGGATGAAGACTTCTCCCGGTAAGTGAATCTTCGGGGGTTAGTGTTAGGATTTTTTAAGGGTGTATTGGGTGGGTTTTATTTGTAGGTTAGGGCTTTGGGCAGCAATAGAGCTAAAAGTCCTTTTAAAGGGCAATGCCCATCCAAATGCCCTTTTCAGGGCAATGGGGACCTTAGGTTTTTTCAGTTATGGTTTTATTTGGGGGGTTGGTTGTGTGGGTGGTGGGTTTTACTGTTGGGGGGGTTGTTTGTATTTTTTACAGGTAAAAGAGCTGATTTCTTTGGGGCAATGCCCCGCAAAAGGCCCTTTTAAGGGCTATTGGTAGTTTAGGCTAGGGGTTTTTTTATTTTGTGTGGGCTTTTTTTATTTTGATAGGACTATTAGATTAGGTGTAATTAGTTTAAAGATCTTGTAATTTGTTTTTTTTATTTTCTGTAATTTAGTGTTTGTTTGTTTTTTGTAATTTAGCTAATTTTATTTAATTTATTTAATTGTATTTAATGTAGCGAATTTATATATTTGTAGTGTAGTGTTAGGTGTTATTGTAACATAGGTTAGTTTTTTATTTTACAGGTCAATTTGTATTTATTTTAGCTAGGTAGTTATTAAATAGTTAATTACTATTTAGTAACTATTATACCTAGTTAAAATAAAAACAAACTTGCCTGTAAAATAAAAATAAACCCTAAGATAGCTACAATGTAACTATTAGTTATATTGTAGCTAGCTTAGGGTTTATTTTACAGGTATTTAGTTTTAAATAGGAATAATTTAATTAATGATATTAATTTTAGATTTATTTAAATTATGTTTAAGTTAGGGGATGTTAGGGTTAGACTTGGGTTTAAAGGGTTAATTAATTTAGAATAGTGGCGGCGATGTTGGGGGCGGCAGATTAGGGGTTATTAATATTTAACTAGTGTTTGTGAGGCGGGAGTACGGCGGTTTAGGGGTTAATATGTTTAATATAGTGGCAGCGATGTGCGGAGCGGCATATTAGGGGTTAATGATTTTATTTTAGTGTTTGTGATGCAGGAGGGCCTCGGTTTAGGGGTTAATAGGTAGTTTATGGGTGTTAGTGTACTTTTTAGCACTTTAATTACGAGTTTTATGTTACAGCGTTTTAGTGTAAAACTCATAACTACTGACTTTAAAATGCGTTACGAATCTTGGCGGTAGAGGCTGTAACGCTCACTTTTTGGCTTCCCAGGACAAACTCTTAATACCGGCGCAATGGAAGTCCCATAGAAAAAAGGCTTTACGAAATTTACGTAAGTAGGTTTGCTGTATGGCCAAAAAAGTGTGCGGCACACCTATACCTGTAAGACTAGTAATAGCAGCAGGCGTAAAAAAGCAGAATTACGACCTGATAACGCTGCTTTTTTACCTTAACGCACAACTCGTAATCTAGCCGATTGTTTTTTAACTCATTGTTTTGTCTGTGATTGAGGTGTGTATTAAAAAGGGGCAGTCAACACCAGAATTTTTGTTGTTTTAAAAGATAGATAATCCCTTAATTACCAATTCCCCAGTTTTGCATAACCAACACAGTTATAATTATACACCCTTTACCTCTGTAATTACCTTTTATCTATGACTCAGAAGACAGCCCCCTTATTTCAGTTCTTTTGACAGACTTGCATTTTAGCCAATCAGAGTTGACTCCATGGTACATTCACGTGCATGAGCTCAATGCTATCTATATGAAACACATGAACTAATGCCCTCTAGTGCTGAAAAACTATTAAAATGCATTTAGAGGCGGCCTTCAAGGTCTAAGAAATTAGCATATGAACCTCCTAGGTTTAGCTTTCAACTAAGAATACCAAGAGAACAAAGGAAAATTGGTGATAAAAGTAAATTGGAAGGTTGTTTAAAATTACATGACCTATCTGAATCATGAAGGTTTTTTTGGACTAGACTGTCCCTTTAAGCATTTTTACCTCTGTGTGGCATTTTTCCAAATTGTGTTTCTTATAGCCCCTATTAACAAGTCTGTTTTCAGTTCTAAGGACTGTTGTTCATAGACTTCGTCTGACTGGGTATTCCTCCTGAGTCTAATAAACTGTCCCTTTGGTATCGCCTGTATGAGATGTTTTGGGTTTTGTGATGTGGCATGTAAAAAATTGTGTTCCCAGCTGTAGGTTTTCTGTAAGTTTTTGTACATATGCACTCATTCTGAACGTGCAAGGTCAAATCTAAAAAAATTACTTCTGTTCTACTATAGGTTCCTGTGAACTTTAGGCCCAGGGGATTGTCATTGAGATAATGCATAAATTCCTGGTTTGAGGAATCAAGAGGTCTTTTGACTATAAAAAGCAAGTCATCTATGTACCGAACAAAAAAAAAACAATGTCCTCATACCAGGGATTCATTGAGTTATACATATGTGTGAGCTCCCACCAGGCTACCAACAAGTTGGCAAATGATGGGGCAAATTTTGCCCCCAAAGCCGTACCACAGATTTTCTGGTAGTATTCTTGGTAAAAAAAAAAAAAAAAAAATTGTATGAGGAGATACCTCAATATATCTCCTATGTAGTGTTTATTAATATCATCCAAACCCAACTCCTTTTCAAGGAAAATTTCAATGATTTGGACTCCTAGAGCCTGTGGAATGCAGGTGTACAATGAAAAAATGTCTACCACCATTCAAGAGAAGTCGTTCTGCCATTTGGTGTGCGCTAGACTTCTGAGTAGGTGTAAGCCATCCTCCAGGTAGCTCAACTGTTTCTCGGCTATAGGCTGTAAAATGACATCTAGCCATGCTCCCATAGATTCAAATAGGGAGCCAATGCCAGAAACTATGGGTCTACCTGGGGAGTGCTCAGTCTTTATGCACTTTTGGCACATGATAGAAAATCGGAGTAACCAGATTTTCTGGTACTAGAATACTTAGGTCACTGGGGCTAAAAATACCTAAGGATATACCCAACTGGGACAATTCTCCTATTTGCATATTCACCAATGTGTGTATATATATATATATATATATATACACATACACACACTTTTTATGGTCTATATGAATGGGTTTCCTGTAGCGCAAAAAGTTGTCCTGTTTCTTTAATATTAATACCTGGTGTTTACTCTGCTATCGTTAAGAGTGCAGTATACCAAGGATCTTCATTTAGAAGTAATTATATATATTTTTTTACCAAATATTTGACAAAATGCTAAACTTGTACCTTATTCAAAATATTGACATAAGTTTTTACTGAGTTTATGAATACTCATTAACATAAGTAGACATATTTCTTGTATTTAGAAATTAAATTATGTTGTGTCACCACATCACTGTGATTATAATTCTGTAGCTTGTTTGCTTTTTAATATTCACTTTGTATGATTTTAATTTTTTTCTGGGTTAGCAGGAGTTAATCAATGTGTGCATTAAGTATAAATGAGCTCCATTTGCCATATCTCAACAGTCTATGATTAAGCGCCACTAGGGGATGTGGAATGCATAAGACTTGTCTTGTGTGTCTGCATTTTGTCTGGGGTCACTCACTCCATTTGTAAAATGCTATAATAAACTGATGTTTTTTACCATTTTTCTAACCGAGTAGTGCCTGCTTCTCTGTGTGTTGCTCTTAGGATTCCCACTGCCTGATCCGCCGTTGCTATGGCACTCCAGGTCTAACTGGGAAGCAGATTTCTTTGTTATAGGACTTTTTTGCACTGACCTGTAGTCTGACCGTGTTCCGGATACCCCTCTTGCTAGACAACCTATGAATGAGTGCCTACCTTGCCATTCTTGGGATTAATGTAAAATGACAGATCTGCACAATGCATTTTGGACTAAACTGACAATTTACAGTCTTCTGAAGAAATGGAAAATGCTAATAAAAAGGACACTAAGCTCTGACATTAGTCAAGCTTTGGACAAAACCACACAGTACTCCTAACAGTTAGCAGAACATGGCTTGTTTAAAGGGTGTTGTTGCAAAACCTGAAGATCCTGATTCATGTTTCCATGAAGAAACAGGTCATATTGTTGCAAAGACATAAAAAGATCAGAACACTATATGGCAGCAATATTTACAAAAATTCACAATATACAACTATAGTAAAAGTAAGCCAGAGAGTTTATTTTTCTTTAAATTGTTCACTCTTCTAAACCATTAAAGGGATACTAAACCCATTTGTTTCTTTAATTGTTTAGATAGAGCATGCAATTTTAAGCAACGTTGTAATTTACTCCTATTATCATTTTTTTTTTTTTTTGTTCTCTTTATTCGAAAAGCAGGAATGCAAAGCTTAAGAGCAGGCCAATTTTTGGTTAAGAACCTGGGTTGCGCTTGCTGATTGGTGTCTAACTGTAGGGTTCTGAACCTAAAATGGTCCGGCTCCTAAGCTTGTCAAATAAAGACAGGAAGAGAATGAAAAAATTGATAATAGGAGTAAATTAGTAAGTTGCTTAAATTGCATGCTCTATCTGAATCATGTAAGAACAAATTTAGGTTTAGTATACCTTTAAAGTTTTTTGTTTCCATGTCCCTTTAAAGGCTTTATATGTGCATCCATCAAGTAAACAAAATCCATGAAGAAATGGACATTTGTAACAACAAAGCAAAAAAAAATATGCTTTTTTCTTTTCATACACTCAGCAAATTGTTTTAAACTCAAGGCAGTGTGACGCTCAGCGATCAATAAAAGGAATCAGTCTGCTGTCAAGTGGTTTTGTGAAAGACATGACATTTTTTTTTCTTTCATGTAATTAACAAGAGTCCATGAGCTAGTGACGTATGGGATATACATTCCTACCAGGAGGGGCAAAGTTTCCCAAACCTTAAAATGCCTATAAATACACCCCTCACCACACCCACAATTCAGTTTTACAAACTTTGCCTCCTATGGAGGTGGGTGAAGTAAGTTTGTGCTAGATTCTACGTTGATATGGCGCTCCGCAGCATGTTGGAGCCCGGTTTTCCTCTCAGCGTGCAGTAAATGTCAGAGGGATGTGAGGAGAGTATGGCCTATTTGAATTCAATGATCTCCTTCTACGGGGTCTATATCATAAGTTCTCTGTTATCGGTCGTAGAGATTCATCTCTTACCTCCCTTTTCAGATCGACGATATACTCTTATATATACCATATTACCTCTACTGATTCTCGTTTCAGTACTGGTTTGGCTTTCTACTACATGTAGATGAGTGTCCTGGGGTAAGTAAGTCTTATTTTCTGTGACACTCTAAGCTATGGTTGGGCACTTTTATATAAAGGTTCTAAATAAATGTATTCAAATCATTTATTTGCCTTGACTCAGGATGTTCAACTTCCTTATTTCAGACAGTCATTTTTCATATTTGGGATAATGCATATGAATAATTCAATTTTTTTCTTTACCTAAAAATTTGACTTTTTTCCCTGTGGGCTGTTAGGCTCGCGGGGGCTGAAAATGCTTCATTTTATTGCGTCATTCTTGGCGCGGACTTTTTTGGCGCAAAAATTCATTTCCGTTTCCGGCGTCATACGTGTCGCCGGAAGTTGCGTCATTTTTTGACGTTATTTTGCGCCAAAAATGTGCGCGTCATTTTTGGCGCCAAAAGCATTTAGGCGCCAAATAATGTGGGCGTCTTATTTGGCGCAAAAAATATGGGCGTCGCTTTTGTCTCCACATTATTTCAGTCTCATTTTTCATTGCTTCTGGTTGCTAGAAGCTTGATGTTTGGCATTTTTTTCCCATTCCTGAAACTGTCTTATAAGGAATTTGATCTATTTTGCTTTATATGTTGTTTTTTCTCTTACATATTGCAAGATGTCTCACGTTGCATCTGAGCCAGAAGATACTACAGGAAAACCACTGCCTGCTGGATCTACCAAAGCTAAGTGTATCTGCTGTAAACTTTTGGTAGCTATTCCTCCAGCTGTTGTTTGTATAATTGTCATGACAAACTTGTTAA
This sequence comes from Bombina bombina, assembly GCF_027579735.1. Lineage (NCBI taxonomy): Eukaryota > Metazoa > Chordata > Amphibia > Anura > Bombinatoridae > Bombina > Bombina bombina. The sequence continues at coordinate 590,981,190 of NC_069504.1, forward strand.
AGCAGATAATATTTCCTTTAGTGTGTACCATTGCCTGTTGCAGTTCCTCAACATCTAAGGTGCAGAATGTTCCTGATAATATAAGAGATTTTGTTTCTGAATCCATAAAGAAGGCTTGTCTGTTATTTCTCCTTCTAGTAAACGTAAAAAGTCTTTTAAATCTTCTCTCTACAGATGAATTTTTAAATGAACACCATCATTCTGATTCTTTGGACTCTTCTGGTTCAGAGGATTCTGTCTCAGAGATTGATGCTGATAAATCTTCATATTTATTTAAGATGGAATTTATTCGCTCTTTACTTAAAGAAGTACTAATTGCTTTAGAAATAGAGGATTCTAGTCCTCTTGATACTAATTCTATACGTTTGGATAAGGTTTTAAAGCTCCTGCGGTTATTCCAGAAGTTTTCCTGTTCCTAATGCTATTTCTGCAGTAATTGCTAAGGAATGGGATAAATTGGGTAATTCATTTACTCCTTCTAAACGTTTTAAGCAATTATATCCTGTTCCGCCTGACAGGTTAGAATTTTGGGACAAAATCCCTAAAGTTGATGGGGCTATTTCTACCCTTGCTAAACGTACTACCATTCCTACGTCAGATGGTACTCGTTTAAGGATCCTTTAGATAGAAAAATTGAATCTTTCTAAGAAAAGCTTATCTATGTTCAGGTAATCTTCTTAGACCTGCTATATCATTGGCTGATGTTGCTGCAGCTTCAACTTTTTGGTTGGAAACTCTAGCGCAACAAGTAACAAATCGTGATTCTCATGATATTATTATTCTTCTCCAGCATGCTAATAATTTCATCTGTGATGCCATTTTTGATATTATTAGAGTTGATGTAGATTTATGTCTCTGGCTATCTTAGCAGAAGAGCTTTATGGCTTAAGACTTGGAATGCTGATATGGCTTCTAAATCAACTTACTTTCCATTTCTTTCCAGGGAAACAAATTATTTGGTTCTAAGTTGGATTCATTATTTCAACTGTTACTGGTGGGAAAGGACTGTAATTTCAACAGATGCAAGTCTCACAGGTTGGGGAGCTGTGTGGGGATCTCTGACGGCACAAGGAGTTTGGGAATCTCAGGAGGTGAGATTACCGATCAATATCTTGGAACTCCGTGCAGTTTTCAGAGCTCTTCAGTTTTGGCCTCTTCTGAAGAGAGAATCGTTCATTTGTTTTCAGACAGACAATGTCACAACTGTGGCATACATCAATCATCAAGGAGGGACTCACAGTCCTCTGGCTATGAAAGAAGTATCTCGAATTTTGGTTTGGGCGGAATCCAGCTCCTGTCTAATCTCTGCGGTTCATATCCCAGGTGTAGACAATTGGGAAGCGGATTATCTCAGTCGCCAAACGTTGCATCCGGGCGAATGGTCTCTTCACCCCAGAGGTATTTCTTCAGATTGTTCAAATGTGGGGGCCCCAGAGATAGATCTGATGGCCTCTCATCTAAACAAGAAACTTCCTCAGGTATCTGTCCAGATCCCGGGATCCTCAGGCGGAGGCAGTGGATGCATTATCACTTCCTTGGAAGTATCATCCTGCCTATATCTTTCCGCCTCTAGTTCTTCTTCCAAGAGTAATCTCCAAGATTCTGAGGGAATGCTCGTTTGTTCTGCTAATAGCTCCGGCATGGCCTCACAGGTTTTGGTATGCGGATCTTGTCCGGATGGCATCTTGCCAACCATGGACTCTTCCGTTAAGACCAGACCTTCTGTCTCAAGGTCCTTTTTTCCATCCGGATCTGAAATCCTTAAATTTAAAGGTATGGAGATTGAACGCTTGATTCTTGGTCATAGAGGTTTCTCTGACTCCGTGATTAATACTATGTTACAGGCTCGTAAATCTGTATCTCGAGAGATATATTATAGAGTCTGGAAGACTTATATTTCTTGGTGTCTTTCTCATCATTTTTCTTGGCATTCTTTTAGAATACCGAGAATTTTACAGTTTCTTCAGGATGGTTTAGATAAGGGTTTGTCCGCGAGTTCTTTGAAAGGACAAATCTCCGCTCTTTCTGTTCTTTTTCACAGAAAGATTGCTATTCTTCCTGATATTCATTGTTTTGTACAAGCTTTGGTTCGTATAAAACCTGTCATTAAGTCAATTTCTCCTCCATGGAGTTTGAATTTGGTTTTGGGAGCTCTTCAAGCTCCTCCGTTTGAACCTATGCATTCATTGGACATTAAATTACTTTCTTGGAAAGTTTTGTTCCTTTTGGCCATCACTTCTGCTAGAAGAGTTTCTGAATTATCTGCTCTTTCGTGTGAGTCTCCTTTTCTGATTTTTCATCAGGATAAGGCGGTGTTGCGAACTTCTTTTGAATTTTTACCTAAAGTTGTGAATTCCAACAACATTAGTAGAGAAATTGTGGTTCCTTCATTATGTCCTAATCCTAAGAATTCTAAGGAGAAATCATTGCATTCTTTGGATGTTGTTAGAGCTTTGAAATATTATGTTGAAGCTACGAATCTTTCCGTAAGACTTCTAGTCTATTTGTTATCTTTTCCGGTTCTAGGAAAGGCCAGAAAGCTTCTGCCATTTCTTTGGCATCTTGGTTGAAATCTTTAATTCATCTTGCCTATGTTGAGTCGGGTAAAATTCCGCCTCAAAGAATTACAGCTCATTCTACTAGGTCAGTTTCTACTTCCTGGGCGTTTAGGAATGAAGCTTCGGTTGACCAGATCTGCAAAGCAGCAACTTGGTCCTCTTTGCATACTTTTACTAAATTCTACCATTTTGATGTATTTTCTTCTTCTGAAGCAGTTTTTGGTAGAAAAGTTCTTCAGGCAGCGGTTTCAGTTTGAATCTTCTGCTTATGTTTTTTGTTAAACTTTATTTTGGGTGTGGATTATTTTCAGCAGGAATTGGCTGTCTTTATTTTATCCCTCCCTCTCTAGTGACTCTTGTGTGGAAAGATCCACATCTTGGGTATTCATTATCCCATACGTCACTAGCTCATGGACTCTTGTTAATTACATTAAAGAAAACATAATTTATGTAAGAACTTACCTGATAAATTCATTTCTTTCATATTAACAAGAGTCCATGAGGCCCACCCTTTTTTGTGGTGGTTATGATTTTTTTGTATAAAGCACAATTATTCCAATTCCTTATTTTATATGCTTCGCACTTTTTTCTTATCACCCCACTTCTTGGCTATTCGTTAAACTGATTTGTGGGTGTGGTGAGGGGTGTATTTATAGGCATTTTAAGGTTTGGGAAACTTTGCCCCTCCTGGTAGGAATGTATATCCCATACGTCACTAGCTCATGGACTCTTGTTAATATGAAAGAAATGAATTTATCAGGTAAGTTCTTACATAAATTATGTTTTTCTTTTCAATCTAATTTGTACTCATTTGACCATAATATTTTTTTCTTTGCTACAAACTAAATCAGACTGTAATGCCTTGGATTAAATGAAACCAAGAAATGATGGCTGATGTATAACTTGCATTATTTTGTAGCTATTTTATTTTTATGTTGGGGAAAAAAGAACAAACAGTGAGCAGACAAACATGAAAAGACAATTCTACAAATACATATAGTGATGCAGGAGTCAGGTCTTACTCTTGCGGTAGTCTAAAGAATGTGAGAGTGCCTATTTAAAGGGAGACTGAACACAAAATTAAAAACTCATGACTTGGATAGAGCACTGGTTTTCAAACCTGACCTCAGACCTCCCTAACAGGCCACATTTTTGATGATATCTGAACTAGAGCACAGGTGACACAATCTGCTGATTAATAAACAGTTATTTTACCTGCTCTCATCCAAGGTAATCCAGAAAACCTGGACTGTTGGGGAAGCCTGAGGACAGGTTTGAAAACCAGTGGGATTGAGAATGTGATTTTAAACAACTTTCCAAAATGCTTTAAAGGGACAGTATACACTCATTTTCATATAACTGCATGTAATAGAAACTACTATAAAGAATAATATGCACAGATACTGATATAAAAATCCAGTATAAAACTGTTTAAAACTTATTTAGAAGCTCTCAGTTTAGCTCTGTTGAAAAGGTAGCTGGAAAGCCACTGCAAGAGGGAAATAAGACACCCCCTTCTTTTGCATTTGAAAAGACCCTTTACACAAACAGGAGTAAGCTGGAGTAGGTATCTGACGTATTCTCCTAAAACTTTGGGGCTTGGTTAGGAGTCTGAAAATCAGAGCAATGTTATTAAAAAATAAGTAAAACTATAAAAAAAAAAAAAAAAAAAAACTTTATGGGCTTATAAATAGATCATCTACAAAATATTTATGGAAAAAAAGAATGTATGTCCCTTTAATGAACAAATCTGATTCATACTATTGGTATTTTTTGTTTAAGAGTAGGCTGAGAAGCAGCAATGCACAACTGGGAGCTAGCTGAACACATCTGACACAAGGCATATATGTGAAGTGTGCAATCACCTGCTAATCCTAGCAGTGATTGCTGCTCCTCAGCCTAGTTATGTGTATATACACTTCAACAAAGGATACACAGTACAAAATACATTTGACAACAGAAGTGGAAAGTTGTTTTAAAATCATATTCTCTGTCCAAACCATGAAAGTTTAATTTTGACTTATGTGTCCCTTTAAGTTGCATATGGAACTGGTTAGGGCATAAGGCAGGATTCACCAAGAAAGTGAAAAGGCATATTTCTGGGAGAAGTAGGAATCAACAAAGATACAGCAAATTTTACTTATAAGATAAATACTTATATTCTGTTTCACCTATTCTACAGTTCAAGATGTAGCAGAGATTGCTGATGATGGCTGGGTTTAGATAGTAGTTGGAGGAAAATTGGGTGTCAATTCATTCTTCAACCCAGGCTGCAAAACTGTTCCAGGATAAAAGCACATTATTGATTTGAAAAGTGTAAATTAATATGTGGCAATTTGTTTAAAATACCAGTGAACTCATGCATTCTCTAATTTGTTTACTAGCTGGTCTCCAAGGAACACTGACGGACAAGTGCTGAGAAACGATGGCACATAGATTCAAATATAACTCCTGGAAGAGTTAGACAGAACTCAAGTATGATAATAATAAATCTTCAAAGTTAGCAGCTAAGTCCACTAATACCGGATAGATGCAAGAGGGAGAACAGAGTTTAAAACGACCACTTTATTGAAAAATACAAAGTAAAAAACACTCGGGCACAGCACACAGGCACTAACAGCTGACGCGTTTCATGCCGACAGGTTTCATCAGAGCTCTGTTGCTGTCGGCATTTATCGATGTGTCACAGGCATGATAAGCTCGCATATTGGTAATATACCCCTTAGATACAATTTAATCACTGAGGTAAAAAGTATATTAATATAACAGTGTTGGTTATACAAAATGGGGAATGGGAAATAAAGGGATTATCTATCTTTTTAAACAATAACAATTCTGGTGTAGACTGTCCCTTTAGGTCTTTGTGCTAAAAAAACAATGTTCTATTATCAAACTAGCAGTTTAAATACTTTTAATATTTTTTTTTTATTTTCAACAAATACCTTTTATTAATGCTCTTTGAAAAGGGATCGGGATTAGTGCAGTCTCCAGAGAACTAGAGGTATTTTAAACCCTAAAGGTAATTTAAAGAAAGCAAATGAATACTGATTAATTATAATAACTTGTCCGCCGCCTCTGAGGTTGCGGACAGCAATCAACCCCCTGCTACCAGCCGACTGGCCACAAATCTGCAGGGGGCGGCAATTGAACAGGAAGTTCACCAAACTACTTGTGCAATGTTAAATGCTGACAGCGTATGCTGTCTGCATTTAGCGTTGTCGGGAGGGAGGACATGATTTGCTAAAGTGAATCATGTCCGCCGGCCATTTGACATTATCCCTATGTACCCCTAATCTGCTGCCCCTAACACCGCCGACCCCTATATTATATTTATTAACCCCTAATCTGCCCCCCTCAACGTCGCCTCCACCTGCCTACACTTATTAACCCCTAATCTGCCGAGCGGACCGCACCGCTATTATAATAAAGTTATTAACCCCTAATCCGCCTCACTAACCCTATCATAAATAGTATTAACCCCTAATCTGCCCTCCCTAACATCGCCGACACCTAACTTCAATTATTAACCCCTAATCTGCCGACCGGAGCTCACCGCTATTCTAATAAATGGATTAACCCCTAAAGCTAAGTCTAACCCTAACACCCCCCTAAATTAAATATAATTTTAATCTAACGAAATTAATTAACTCTTATTAAATAAATTATTCCTATTTAAAGCTAAATACTTACCTGTAAAATAAACCCTAATATAGCTACAATATAAATTATAATTACATTGTAGCTATTTTAGGACTAATATTTATTTTACAGGCAACTTTGTAATTATTTTAACCAGGTACAATAGCTATTAAATAGTTAAGAACTATTTAATAGTTACCTAGTTAAAATAATTACAAAATTACCTGTAAAATAAATCCTAACCTAAGTTACAATTAAACCTAACACTATACTATCATTAAATTAATTAAATAAAATACCTACAATTACCTACAATTAAACCTAACACTACACTATCAATACATTAATTAAATACAATATCTACAAATAACTACAATGAAATAAACTAACTAAAGTACAAAAAATAAAAAAGAACTGTTACAAAAAATAAAAAAATATCTACAAACATAAGAAAAATATTACAACAATTTTAAACTAATTATACCTACTCTAAGCCCCCTAATAAAACAACAAAGCCCCCCAAAATAAAAAATGCCCTACCCTATTCTAAATTAATAAAGTTCAAAGCTCTTTTACCTTACCAGCCCTGAACAGGGCCCTTTGCGGGGCATGCCCCAAGAAGTTCAGCTCTTTTGCCTGTAAAAAAAAACATACAATACCCCCCCCAACATTACAACCCACCACCCACATACCCCTAATCTAACCCAAACCCCCCTTAAATAAATCTAACACTAAGCCCCTGAAGATCATCCTACCTTGTCTTCACCTCACCAGGTATCACCGATCCGTCCTGGCTCCAAAATCTTCATCCAACCCAAGCGGGGGTTGGCGATCCATCATCCGGTGGCTGAAGAGGTCCAGAAGAGGCTCCAAAGTCTTCATCCTATCTGGGAAGAAGAGGCGATCTGAACCGGCAACCATCTTGATCCAAGCGGCATCTTCTATCTTCATCCGATGACGACCGGCTCCATCCTGAAGACCTCAACCGCGGACCCATCTTCTTCCGGCGACGTCCAACTGAAGAATGACGGTTCTTTAAGGGACGTCATCCAAGATGGCGTCCCTCGAATTCCGATTGGCTGATAGGATTCTATCAGCCAATCGGAATTAAGGTAGGAATATTCTGATTGGCTGATGGAATCAGCCAATCAGAATCAAGTTCAATCCGATTGGCTGATCCAATCAACCAATCAGATTGAGCTCACATTCTATTGGCTGTTCCGATCAGCCAATAGAATGCGAGCTCAATCTGATTGGCTGATTGGATCAGCCAATCGGATTGAACTTGATTCTGATTGGCTGATTCCATCAGCCAATCAGAATATTCCTACCTTAATTCCGATTGGCTGATAGAATCCTATCAGCCAATCGGAATTCGAGGGACGCCATCTTGGATGACATCCCTTAAAGGTACCGCCATTCTTCAGTTGGACGTCGCCGGAAGAAGATGGGTCCGCGGTGGAGGTCTTCAGGATGGAGCCGGTCGTCATCGGATGAAGATAGAAGATGCCGCTTGGATCAAGATGGTTGCCGGTCCAGATCACCTCTTCTTCCCGGATAGGATGAAGACTTTGGAGCCTCTTCTGGACCTCTTCAGCCACCGGATGATGGATCGCCAACCCCCGCTTGGGTTGGATGAAGATTTTGGAGCCAGGACGGATCGGTGATACCTGGTGAGGTGAAGACAAGGTAGGATGATCTTCAGGGGCTTAGTGTTAGGTTTATTTAAGGGGGGTTTGGGTTAGATTAGGGGTATGTGGGTGGTGGGTTGTAATGTTGGGGGCGGGTATTGTATGTTTTTTTTTACAGGCAAAAGAGCTGAACTTCTTGAGGCATGCCCCGCAAAGGGCCCTGTTCAGGGCTGGTAAGGTAAAAGAGCTTTGAACTTTAGTAATTTAGAATAGGGTAGGGCATTTTTTATTTTGGGGGGCTTTGTTGTTTTATTAGGGGGCTTAGAGTAGGTGTAATTAGTTTAAAATTGTTGTAATATTTTTCTTATGTTTGTAAATATTTTTTTATTTTTTGTAACTTAGTTCTTTTTTATTTTTTGTACTTTAGCTAGTTTATTTAATTGTATTTATTTGTAGGAATTGTATTTAATTAATTTATTGATAGTGTAGTGTTAGGTTAATTGTAGGTAATTGTAGGTAGTTTATTTAATTAATTTATTGATAGTGTAGTGTTAGGTTTAATTGTAACTTAGGTTAGTATTTATTTTACAGGTAATTTTGTAATTATTTTAACTATTTTAGCTATTAAATAGTTCTTAACTATTTAATAGCTATTGTACCTGGTTAAAATAAATACAAAGTTACCTGTAAAATAAATATTAATCCTAAAATAGCTATAATCTAATTTTAATTTATATTGTAGCTATATTAGGATTTATTTTACAGGTAAGTATTTATCTTTAAATAGGAATAATTTATTTAATAAGAGTGAATTAATTTCGTTAGATGTAAATTATATTTAATTTAGGGGGGTGTTAGTGTTAGGGTTAGACTTAGCTTTAGGGGTTAATACATTTATTAGAGTAGCGGTGAGCTCCAGTCGGCAGATTAGGGGTTAATAATTGAAGTTAGGTGTCGGCGATGTTAGGGAGGGCAGATTAGGGGTTAATACTATTTATTATAGGGTTAGTGAGGCGGATTAGGGGTTAATAACTTTATTATAGTAGCGCTCAGGTCCGCTCGGCAGATTAGGGGTTAATAAGTGTAGGCAGGTGGAGGCGACGTTGAGGGGGGCAGATTAGGGGTTAATAAATATAATATAGGGGTCGGCGGTGTTAGGGGCAGCAGATTAGGGGTACATAAGGATAACGTAGGTGGCGGCGCTTTGCGGTCGGCAGATTAGGGGTTAATAAGTGTAGGCAGATGGAGGCGACGTTGAGGGGGGCAGATTAGGGGTTAATAAATATAATACAGGGGTCGGCGGTGTTAGGGGGAGCAGATTAGGGGTACATAAGGTTAACGTAGGTGGCGGTCGGCAGATTAGGGGTTAAAAAAATTTATTCAAGTGTCGGCGATGTGGGGGGACCTCGGTTTAGGGGTACATAGGTAGTTTATGGGTGTTAGTGTACTTTAGAGTACAGTAGTTAAGAGCTTTAGAAACCGGCGTTAGCCCATAAAGCTCTTAACTACTGACTTTTTTCCTGCGGCTGGAGTTTTGTCGTTAGATGTCTAACGCTCACTTCAGAAACGACTCTAAATACCGGAGTTAGAAAAATCCCATTGAAAAGATAGGATACGCAATTGACGTAAGGGGATCTGCGGTATGGAAAAGTTGCGGCTGAAAAGTGAGCGTTAGACCCTATTTTGAGTGACTCCAAATACCGGCGGTAGCCTAAAACCAGCGTTAGGAGCCTCTAACGCTGGTTTTCACGGCTAACGCCAAACTCCAAATCTAGGTCATAGACTTTTATGTGTAGCATAGGTCAAAAAGGCACGTATAATTATTCTATTATTTAATGCCTAGATCTACAGTCAACTCAAACTACACCTATCGTATAATAGGGGTAGGGTCCAACACAGTGCCCAATTTGTTTCTATTGCATCAATTCTAACAATTAAACTAATTTATGTTGCCAATAATTGATGATGTCCCCAACTGCATTAAAGCCTTTGGGGCATCTGGTTTGGAGGGTGAAAATCCAGAATGCTTCTCTGTAAAAGAGTTTTTGCATTCTGTCACCACCTCTAGGAGTATGCAATATCCTTTCAATAACTTGCCATCGAAAGCTGGTGACTGATTTCTTGTGCTCAACTATAAAATGGTGCACCAGATCAGAGACATCATACTCCTTGTCTATGTTATTAAAATGTTCCCTAATACGTGTGCGTGCCTCACGTGAGGTACACCCCACGTATTGCTTGTTACATTGGACACATTCAGCTAGATACACGACATAGGTAGTACGACAGTTGGTACAGCTCAAAGATAGGAAAACCCTCTGTGTACTTCTAGACTGAAATCTATTTGTTACAGTTGCATGACTGCAGGCTATGCAACTGGAAAAATGACATTTAAAGTGTCCTTTGATTTGTAACCAGCTGCTGCCTGATGCTGTTGTCTTTTTCAGCATGCTCGGAGCTACCAAGTTGCCTAGTGTAAGACCCTTTCTAGAAATGAAGTTTACACCATCCTTTGCTATATCTTTCAGACTATCCTCACCTGTTAGAACTGGGAGGTATTTATTAATGATACCGCAAATTTCTCTGAACTGAGGACTGAAAGTAGTAATGAAATTTAGTTTCAAATTGTCGAACCCTGTACTGGTCTTAATCCTATTTTGTTGTAACATAGTACTCCTATCAATATGATTAACTTCAAGAAAAGCTCTATTTATTACTTTCTTTGAATAACCCCTTTCCAAGAGTTGTTGTTTCAAAATCTCAGATTCATTTTGGAAATCACTGTCTGCAGAACAATTCCTTTTAAGTCTTATGAATTGTCCCTTGGCCACCCCAAAACCTGTGTGTTTTGGGTGGCAGGATCTTGCGTGAAGAATTGTGTTTGATGTTATGGGCTTCCTGTATAATGTGGTTGTAATTCGTGATGAGGGTATGTCTCCTATTAAATAGAGATTTAGGTAAGCAATTTTGGATTTATCAGAAGTGAAGGTGAACTGCAGATTGACTTGATTGTTATTCAAATAAAGAATGAAATTCTTCATTTCATCTTCACTTCCCGACCATATAAAGAGAAGATTGTCTATATATCTTTTATATGATCGTATGCAATGTCTATATGGATTTCTCTCTCCAAAGACGTGGGACCTCTCCCACAAACCCATGAATATATTTGAGTAGGCGGGGGGCAAATTTAGCGCCCATGGTGGTCCCACGCCTCTGGAGAAAGAAAGAGTCACCAAATTTGAAGTTATTATGAACCAATAAAAATTCCAAAGTTTTCAAAATATAGTTCTTCAATTTGGAATCATAATTGCTGTATAAGTCCAAAGAGATTTTAACAGCTTCTACTCCAAAAATGTGTGGGATACAAGAGTAGAGCCCAACTACATCTACTGTCAGCCATGTAAGATGTTGGAGACATGTAGGTAAATGTGTAGTATCTCTAAGAAAGGATGGAAGTTGCTGGACGATGGGCTGCAGAAGTGATTCGACCCAACCCGACATCCTCTCAAAAAGAGAACCAATTCCAGAAATAATTGGTCTTCCCTTCACCTCCTCCAATGATTTGTGCACCTTGGGGAAGTGATGGAAAATGGGGATGACAGGTGAGTTAACAAATAAATAATCAAAAGTATCCTGGTCTATAATCTCTTAATGCAACCCATCATCCAGCAATTCCAAAAGCTGTAACTTGAAAACACTGGTGGGATCATTCGGGAGTGGAAGATAGACATTAGTATCTTTAATCTGTCTTTCTGCTTTGCCTATGTAATAGGATTTGTCCAATACCACAATGCTTCCCCCCTTGTCAGCTGATCTAATGACTATGTCATTTCTCTTACTTTAAGCATCAATAGCAAGCTTTTGTTCCCGAGTAAGATTAGGGGGGGATGCACTGTGGTATTTGGACAAACTCAGCAGGTCTTCCTCCACCCTTCGGTGGAAGACTTCAAGAAAGGGACCTCTGTCCTTGGTCGGATATTTCGGTTTGTACCCAATGTGGTTGCTCTTCAAAAAGCTGTTCTGAATATTAGATTCATAGTTTAAATCATGAAGAGAAAAATAATCACATGCTTCACTAAAATCTGTTATATTCATAATGGGGCTCAGATCATTATAATTACACCACAAATCAATGTCTATTGTATCTCTAGTACCTGTGTCTGGGGAATCTTTGCCCCAAAAGTATTTTCTTAGAGTTAAATCTCTGACCAAACGATTTACGTCAATTATGGTCTCAAAGAGATTAAAAGTCACACTAGGGACAAAGCTTAAACCCAGACCCATTACCGAGATTTCATTATCATTTAGTACAGAGTTAGATAAATTAATGATTTTCATATGCGGTATTTGTTGAATTGTCCCCTGCCTCTGCGACCTCTTTGTCCTCTTCCTATGCTTTTTCCTCTTCCTCCTCCCCCTTCTATTTCCATCCCTACCTGTCCTAAAGGGGACTGAGTAGGTTGACTGTTGTTTTTCAAGCAAGATTTAACTTGCATACTTGTTGTGGCACTATCACTTACATCATCACTTAGAAATTCTCTACGTCTCATATCTGAGTTGTCATTACTTTTGTCTCTCTGACTCTGATTCCTAGTTATTACTGGTTCAGTCCTTGACTGTGTGTAATCGGTTTTAGAACGAGTTGTTTTATTAGTTTGTTTTGACTTAACAGCTACAACTTCATCATCTGATGGATCACTCGAGCAACTTCTGCTAGAGTGTCCTGAAAAATCATTATCAGAATGTTCAGAATCAGAAAAGGTAACTTTCTTTTCGGAACCTGAAGGTTTCTGTTTGTTATTAGCCCACCTTCTTTTCTGTCTGCTATTCTTAGTATTAGAATGCCAGACATAGACTTTATCATTAATATAGTCCTCATTATCACAATTAAACTTGCAAAGTTTAAAGTTGTCAAGTTATATCCTGAACTTATCCACACTCTCTTATAAAACTTTATCAAGATCATTATATTTGGGGTGATCAATAAATTAATTTAGTTGTAATTGTACACCAGCTAAATCCTCCCTGATCTTGGTAAGTTGTTTGTTTATCTTTAAACTTAATGATGCAAGTTTTTTGTGTTGCTATACTCATCCTATACTAGCACCCAGGCAGCTCTATATATATATATATATATATATATATATTTTATTATTATTATTATTATTATTATATATATATATATATATATATATATATATATATATATACACACATACATATACACACACACACACACACACACACACATATATATATATATATATATATACACACACACACATATACATACACACACGACTCTCCCATTTCCTGAAAACAAATCTTAAACACTCTTAAACACTCTTTTCAGAAATGAGTTGTGTGTATTAATTAGTTCAATAAAAAATAGTTTTTTGTTTTTTTAAAAGCTTTAAATTCAGAGAATTTTGGTTCTTTATTATCATTCTTAATCATATAAAACAACATTTCTTCCCAGCACCACATGTAGTCAGACATACACTACAGAAAGCAGCTAACATTAAAGTTTGCCATATTTCAAACCACTAATTATTATAATTTAAAACATATAATTAAACTTTACATGACCTAAAGTTCAAGAAAACTTTATAGTTTTACCAATTCAATTTGCATACAAAAACAATTCACACCAGTCGATGGACAGTTACAATTTTTTTTAATGTTCTAACGGTATAATTTCTTCATCTAAATACCAGAAACTTCTTGGGCACCCCAGATAAATACTGTATGAACGCACAATGCTCAGGGTCATCTTTAACACAGGGCAAAAGGGGCAGCTGCCCAGGGCCCAGTCTTTGTTAAGGGGCCCAAAAAAAGAAAAGGACTGCTGATGTCATGTGACATGGGTGGGGACACAGTCAGTTCTAATACTGTCACAGTCAAAAGTTCTCTGCTTATATTTATTTGTGAGAAACCATGCCAGTGTCATGTGACATGCCAAGCTAGTGCCATGTGCTGTTTTAGATGTGCACTGTGCAGCACTGAATGCTAAGCCCTAACTCAGCATCCAGCCAATCCCACTGCATCAGAAAAGGTCCTGCTGGGGTTACCACTGTTACCAGGTAACTGCTCTGGTGGTGGGGATTGTTTCTGGGTAGGGCTGCCTATAGGCACATGCACCAGTAAGCTGGAGTGGCAGGGACGTGAGGATTTGAGCATCTGTGCAGCTGCACACATTGTTCTCTTTAGTCTTGAGGATGTGTGACTCATCTCACACTGTATACATGCAGCCTTGGGCAGACAGCATCCAGTCTGCTGGTCCCCTTAGCCCTGCTCTTTCTGCTGTGGCCCTAAGATCAACTGAAGTTTATTAGGGGGACAGTGCTTTGTAGAAAGGTGTCAGTGGGAAGAATAAGTGAGTGCACACACGCCCCTCCCCAATGCAACATTGTCTTTGTCTAGTGCAGGGTGAGAAGGAACTTGTTCCTAGCAAAGAAGATACATGTGCTGCTGTGACTGATGTGTAATGTCATGCTGATACTTCACACATTACGGTAAGGTTTATTTTTATAGGTTTTTTTTCTCTCTGTCTCAGATTTTACAGCTACCCATAGTAGTTTTGCTGTTCCAGTCAGTAAATGTATATTTGTCTGCACCTCCATGCTTCATCCTCAGTCTTTACCTTGCTTTGCTCCTGTTGGCTGCCCAAAATCTCTTTAACCAGCTAACCTCACACCAGAATCACATTCAAAAGCATATTAAATTAATCCACAGTGGAGGACTTTCTATATTTATTTACTTATTAGTACTGCTTAGGTCTAGTTTCACATATTGCAATTTATTTCATTATTATTATTTTTTTAATGGATTAGCCCAACAGTGGATGATCCACTGCTTGGCTAATAATTTTAAAAAAATATATAAAATAAATTGATTTAGTTGTTTGTTTGGGATGTTGGGGTGGAGAGACAAATTGCATGGGGCGGGGGGCAAGAAAATGCTTACCAAGGGTCCAGTCAATATTAAAGAAGGCCCTGACAATGGGGCCGATTTATCATTGTGTGGGCGGACATAATTCGCTCTAGCGGATCATGCAGACAGTGTATGCTTATGACTGCTGCTTCTTAATTCCTGATTCCAGCGAACCTGAAGGCTTGCGTGTAATAAGCAGGTTGACTGCTTAATAAATCGGCCCAATTGTGTGAATTATTATATTCTTTATTGATTGAGCCTATTGTTCAACATGTTAAAGGGGCATACACTGGAAAAAAAGAAAATTCTCTAATGTATTAGAGCATAATTATACATTTAGACTAGGGTAATATATCATTTTATAGCAACACAACAGAAATGTTTTCTAATTATAAGGAGTTTACTGCCATTTCTCTCACAGCAGTTTTAACAGATTTTAACAAACAGCATTGTATGTTTTTTGACATCATTTTTACCCAAATTGAAGTCTATCAAAAATTACTGTGCTGAAATTTCTAACTAAGGCTACAAAATACAATCGCTGCATTGTTTTTGCAGATGTCTCATTTATACTTTAGACAAGGATTCATTTAAAATATCTATTTTTAATAATAGCAGATTTAAACACGTAACTAAATAAATTCAGTCTTGCCCTTTGGGAACTAAACTCCATCCCACATTTGGACAATTACCATAAAGGACTATAAACTATAAAGTTTAGAAACACATAATTTATGTAAGAACTTACCTGATAAATTCATTTTTTCATATTGGCAAGAGTCCATGAGCTAGTGACGTATGGGATATACAATCCTACCAGGAGGAGCAAAGTTTCTCAAACCTCAAAATGCCTATAAATACACCCCTCACCACACCCACAATTCAGTTTAACGAATAGCCAAGTAGTGTGGTGAAAAAGAAAGGAGTAAAAAGCATTAACAAAGGAATTTGGAAATAATTGTGCTTTATACAAAAAAATCATAACCACCATAAAAAGGGGTGAGTCTCATGGACTCTTGCCAATATGAAAGAAATTAATTTATCAGGTATTTTCTTACATAAATTATGTTTTCTTTCATGTAATTGGCAAGAGTCCATGAGCTAGTGATTTATGGGATAGAAATATCCAAGATGTGGAACTCCACACAAGAGTCACTAGAGAGGGAGGGATAAAATAAACAGTCATTTTCTGCTGAGAAAATTAAATCCACAACCAAAAAACTAAGTTTTTCTCATAAATGAAAGAAAAAAAACTTAAAACATAAGCAGAAGAATCAAACTGAAACAGCTGCCTGAAGAACTTTTCTACCAAAAACTGCTTCTGAAGAAGCAAATACATCAAAACGGTAGAATTTAGTAAAAGTATGCAAAGAAGACCAAGTTGCTGCTTTGCAAATCTGATCAACTGAAGCTTCATTCTTAAAAGCCCATGACGTGGAGACTGATCTAGTAGAATGAGCTGTAATTCTCTGGATAAGCCTGATGAATCCTAGAACCAGAAAAGATAACAAATAGACTAGAAGTCTTCCTGAAATCTTTAGTAGCTTCAACATAATATTTAAAAGCTCTTACCACATCCAAAGAATGGAAGGATTTCTCCAAAGTATTCTTAGGATTAGGACACAAAGAAGGGACAACAATTTCTCTATTAATGTTGTTAGAATTCACCTTAGGTAAGAATTTAAATGAAGTCCGCAAAACTGCCTTATCCTGATGGAAAATCAGAAAAGGAGATTCACAAGAAAGAGCAAATAATTCAAAAACTCTTCTAGCAGAAGAGATAGCCAAAAGGAACAACACTTTCCAAGAAAGTAATTTAATGTCCAAAGAATGCATAGGCTCAAAAGGAGGAGCCTGTAAGGCCTTCAAAACCAAATTAAGACTCCAAGGAGGAGAGATTGATTTAATGACAGGCTTGATACAGTCCAAAGCCTGTACAAAACAGTGAATATTAGGAAGCTTAGCAATCTTTTTGTGAAATTAAATAGAAAGAGCAGATATTTCTCACTTTAAGGAACTTGCAGACAAACCTTTATCCAAACCATCCTGAAGAAACTGTAAAATTCAAGGAATTCTAAAAGATTGCCAGGAGAATTTATGAGAAGAACACCATGAAATATAAGTCTTCCAAACTCGATAATAAATCTTCCTAGAAACAGATTTACAAGCCTGTAACATAGTATTAATCACTGCATCAGAGAAACCTCTATGACTAAGCACTAGGCGTTCAATTTCCATATCTTCAATTTTAATGATTTGAGATCCTGATGGAAAAACGGACCTTGAGACAGAGTCTAGCCTTAATGGAAGTTAGCAAGGTTGGCAGCTGGACATCCGAACAAGATCCGCATACCAAAACCTGTGAGGCCTTTTTGGAGCTACCAGCAACACAAACAAATGTTCCATGATAATTTTGGAAATCACTTTTGGAAGAAGAACTAGAGGCCAGAAGATATAAGCAGGTTGGTAACACCAAGGAACTGCTAAAGTATCCACTGCTTCTGCCTGAGGAAGTTCAAAAATATTGATTGGTAACCTCGCCTCTTGAGGTTTCCAAACCCCTTGCAATGTCAGAAATCCCCAGACAGCTCCCCAACCTGAAAGACTTGCATCTGTTGTGATCACAGTCCAGGTTGCATGAACAAAAGAGACCCCTTGAACTATACAATAGTGATCTAACCATCAAGTCAGAGAGAGTCGAACATTGGGATTTAAGGATATTAATTGTGATATGTTTGTATAATCCCTGCACCATTGGTTCAGCATACAAAGCTGGAGAGGTCTCATATGAAAACAAGCAAAGGGGATCGCGTCCAATGCTGCAGTCATGAGACCTAAAACATCCATAGCCACTGAAGGGTATGACTGAGACTAAAGGTTCCGACAAGCTGAAACCAATTTTAACTGTATTTTGTCTGTTAGAGACAGAGTCATGGACACAGAATCTATCTGGAAACTTACCTAAAAAGGTGACCATTGTCTGAGGTATCAAATACATTTTTGGCAAATTGATCCTTCAACTATGTCTTTGAAGAAACAACACTAGTTGATTCATGTGAGATTCTGCAGAATGTAAAGACTGAGCTAGTACCAAGATATCATCCAAATAAGGAAATACCACAATACCCCGTTCTCTGATTACAGAGAGTAGGGCACTGATAACCTTCGAAAAGCATCCTGGAGCTGTCGCTAGGCCAAATGGAAGAGTGACAAATTGGTAATGCTTGTCAAGAAAAGAGAAACTGATAATGGTCTGGATTAATTGGAATATGAAGATAAGCATCCATTAAGTCTATTGTGGACATATAATGCCCTTGCTAAACAAAAGGCAGAATAGTCCTTATAGTTACCATTTTGAAAGTTGGCACTCTTACATAACGATTCAAAATTTTTAGATCCAGAACTGGCCTGAAAGAATTTTCTTTCTTTGGGACAATGTATAGATTGGAATAAACCCCCAGATCCTGTTCCTGAAACGGAACTGGTATGATTACCCCTGAAAGCTCCAGGTCTGAAAGACACTTCAGAAAAGCTTGAGCTTTTACTGGATTTACTGGGATGTGTGAGAGAACAAAAACCTTCTCACAGGAGGTCTTACTCTGAATTCCATTTGGTACCCTTGAGAGACAATACTCTGAATCCAATGATTTTGGAAAGAATCTGCCAAATGTTTTGGAAGAATCTAAATCTGCCCCCTACCAGCTGAGCTGGAATGAGGGCCACATCTTCATGCAGACTTGGGGGCTGACTTTGGTTTCTTAAATGGCTTGGATTTACTCCAACTTGAAGAAGATTACCAATTGGAACCAGATTCTTTGGGGGAAGGATTAGGTTTATGTTCATTATTTTGACGAAAGGAACGAAAGCGGTTAGAAGCTTTAGATTTACCCTTAGGTCTTTCATCCTGAGGTGAAAAACTCCCTTCCCTCCAGTTACAGCTGAAATAATCTAATCTAACTGAGAACCAAATAACTTATTACCTTGGATAGAAAGATAGAGTAATCTAGACTTAGATACCATGTCAGCATTCCAATATTTAAGCCACAAAGCTCTTCTAGCTAAAATAGCTAAAGACATAGGATTTAACATCAATTTTGATGATATCAAAAATGTCATCACAAATAAAATGATTAGCATGTTAAAGCAAGCGAACAATGCTAGACAAATCAGGATCCGTTTCCTGTTGCGCTAAACTTTCCAACTAAAAAGTTGATGCAGCTGCAACATCAGCCATAGAAATGGCAGGCCTGAGGAGATGACCAGAATATAAATAAGCTTTCCTTAGATAAGATTCAAGTTTCCTATCTAAAGGGTCTTTAAAAGAAGTACTATCTTCCATAGGAATAGTAGTACGTTTAGCAAGAGTAGAAATAGCCCCCATCAACTTTGGGGATCTTTTCCCAAAACTCCAATCTAACTGCTGGCAAAGGATACAATTTTTTAAACCTTGAAGAAGGAATAATAGAAGTACCAGGCCTATTCCATTCCTTAGAAATCATATCAGAAATAGCACCAGGAACTGGAAAAACATCTGGAGTAACCACAGGAGGTTTATAAACAGAATTTAAATGTTTACTAGTTTTAATATCAAGAGGACTAGTTTCCTCAATATCCAATGTAATCAACACTTCTCTTAATAAGGAATTAATATACTCCATTTAAAATAAATAAGTAGATTTGTCAGTGTCAATAGCTGAGGAAGGATCTTCTGAATCAGATAGATCCTCATCAGATGAGGACAATTCAGTATGTTGTCGGTCATTAGAAATTTCATCAACATTATGAGAAGTTTTAAAAGACCTTTTTACGTTTATTAGAAGGTGGGATGGCAGACAAAGCCTTCTGTATCGCATCAGCAATAAAATCTTTTATATTCACAGGTATATCTTGCACATTAGATGTTGAAGGAACAACAGTCATAGTACTATTACTGATGGACACATTCTCTGCATGTAAAAGCTTATCATGACAACTATTACATACCACAGCTGGAGATGTATTCTCCACAAATTTACAACAAATGCACTTAGCTTTGGTAGAACTGTTATCAGGCCGCAGGGTTCCAACAGTGGTTTCTGAGACAGGATCATATTGAGACATCTTGCAAACGTAAGAAAAAAAAAACAACATATAAAGCAAAATTATCAATTTCCTTATATGGCAGTTTCAGGAATGGGACAAAAAATGAGAACAGCATAGCCCTCTGACATAGAAAAAGGCAAGAGACACATACAGTGGGGCAAAAAAGTATTTAGTAAGCCACCAATTGTGCAAGTTCTCCCACTTAAGAAGATGAGAGAGGCCTGTACTTTTCATCATAGGCATACCTCAACTATGAGAGACAAAATGTGGAAACAAATCCAGACAATCACATTGTCTGATTTGGAAAGAATTTATTTGCATATTATGGTGGAAAATAAGTATTAGGTCCCCTACAAACAAGCATGATTTCTGGCTCTCACAGACCTGTATCATCTTCTTTAAGAGGCTCATCTGTCCTCCACTCATTACCTGTATTAATGGCACCTGTTTAAACTTGTTATCAGTATAAAAGACACCTGTCCACAACCTCAAACAGTCACACTCCAAATTCCACTATGGTGAAGACCAAAGAGCTGTCGAAGGACACCAGAAACAAAATTGTAGACTTGCACTAGGCGGGGAAGACTGAATCTGCAATAGGCAAGCAGCTTGGTGTGAAGAAATCAACGGTGGGAGCAATAATTAGAAAATGGAAGACATACAAGACCACTGATAATCTCCCTCGATCTGGGGCTCCACGCAAGATCTCAGCCCATGGGGTCAAAATGATCACAAGAACAGTGAGCAAACATCCCAGAACCACACAGGGGACCTAGTGAATGACCTGCAGAGAGCTGGGACCAACGTAACAAAGGCTACCATCAGTAACACACTACGCCTCCAGGGACTCAGATCCTGCAGTGCCAGAGGTGTCCCCCTGCTTAAGCTAGTACATGTCCGGGCCCATCTGAAGTATGCTAGAGAGCATTTGGATGATCCAGAAGCGGATTGGGAGAATGTCATATGGTCAGATGAAACTAAAGTAGAACTGTTTGGTAGAAACACAACTCGTCGTGTTTGGAGGAGAGAGAATGCCGAGTTGCAATAAAAGAACACCATACCTACTGTGAAGCATGGGGGTGGCAACATCATGCTTTGGGGCTGTTTCTCTGCAAAGGGAACAGGACAACTGATCTGTGTGCATGAAAGAATGAATGGGACCATGTATCGTGAGATTTTGAGTGCAAACCTCCTTCCATCAGCAAGGGCATTGAAGATGAAACGTGACTGGGTCTTTCAGCATGACAATGATCCCAAACACACCGCCCAGGCAAAGAAGGAGTGGCTTCGTAAGAAGCATTTCAAGGTCCTGGAGTGGCCTAGCCAGTCTCCAGATCTCAACCCCATAGAAAACCTTTGGAGGGAGTTAAAAGTCCATGTTGCCTAGCGACAGCCCCAAAACATCACTGCTCTAGAGGAGATCTGCATGCAGGAATGGGCCAACATACCAGCAACAGTTTGTGACAACCTTGTGAAGACTTACAGAAAACGTTTGACCTCTGTCATTGCCAACAAAGGATATATAACAAAGTATTGAGATGAACTTTTTATATTGACTAAATACTTATTTTCCACCATAATATGCAAATAAATTCTTTCCAAATCAGACAATGTGATTGTCTTGTTTTTGTTTCCACATTTTGTCTCTCATAGTTGAGGTATACCTATGATGAAAGTTACAGGCCTCTCTCATCTTCTTAAGTGGGAGAACTTGCACAATTGGTGGCTGACTAAATACTTTTTTGCCCCACTGTAGGAATGGGGTTTTAAATAATAAAATTATTTGGCGCCAAGTATGACGCACAACGTAACTGAAAATTTTTGACGACACAACCTTGAGAAAGGAACTCTGCATCAACTATGACACCGGAAATTACGAATTTGCGTCATCGGACATAACTTCACGACAAAAAAAAATCTCATGCCAAGAATGACGCAATAAACTTCGGCATTTTGCGCCCGCCCTCACAAGCCTAATTTTGCTCCCGAAATTTAAAGAGAAAATAGTCAATAGAAAAAAAAAAGAAAAAATATTTTCCTAAATATGCTTTTCCCACCTCCATAGGAGACAAAGTTTGTAAAATTGAATTGTGGGTGTGGTGAGGGGTGTATTTATAGGCATTTTGAGGTTTGGGAAACTTTGCCCCTCCTGGTAGGATTATATATGCCATACGTCACTAGCTCATGGACTCTTGCCAATTACATGAAAGAAAACACACTTTTATTCAAAAAAAGTTGATTAAAATTTAATAAAAAAATATGCATTTTCACACTTTATTGCTGTAGTTTTCTCGTATACATAAAACAATTATATACTTTTAATCCTGCTAGATTTTCTGAAAAAAAAACTGCATTTGTATGGGTTTCTCACTGCAAAATTACTTACAATAATACTTAAATGTGAGAATCATCCACACACTCAAAAACAGCTAAGCATAGGGCTGTGAAATGTCTCAACAAAGAATGGGTTAAGAGTAGAATGTACTTTTTACACATCTGTAGTGCATGATATGGGGACTTGGTGAAACTGGATTTGGAGATATCTTTTTTTTATAATGACACATTAAAGTATGTGTAACTACATTGATTCAGTCCTGCCCTTTGGGAACTCAGAACTATTCTATGGTAAAATATTCCTGGAATGTGTAAAGATATAAGTTAGTTATAGATTTTATTAAAACCTTTATCATAAAAGTCTATAGTTTGTGCAGCAACCTTGACAAACATGGAGTTTAAGGTGAGTGGTACAATTGCATTAAAAATTAAAATCTATTTGTGTTAATGAATTTATAGGGTACATAAAGGCATCACATTATATCTTGTTTAGAAATATATAACATGCTATATGTTATTATGGGTATATGGTGTATCAGATCAAGTATTTTAGATGATTAGTTATACAGCAACAAATAATATATACTTAGTCTTTAAAGGGACAGACAGTTTACTCAAAACGTTTCTCCCCTTTAATTTATTCCCAATGATCCACTTACTTACCTGCTGGAATAAATTGAATTATTTTCAAGTATTTCCATTACCCTAATATTGGCATTTGAAATAGTTGATTTAGCCTGTGGTATCCTCACCTATTCTAAAAGTTTTTGGCCTTAAGGCCAAGCTGTGTTAACACAGTCAGTAGAAGAAATTACACTCCCAGTGGGGTATAGAAGAGATAAGGTAATAAAAAGTATTTTTTTCATTGTATTCTTCAAGTATTGGTGATTGGTTTACAGACAGATATAAGATAAAGAAGCATGTATATGTACACAATGTGATAAAGTAATGAGATCTGATTATACCTACAAGCTCAGCCCATTTTATTAGGTTGTGGCTTCAAAACACAAAAACAGTTCATTCATATACACAAATAAACTTTAAAAAGCAAATTGGTAAACCTTAAAAAGCAAATAAACCTTAAAAAGCAGCTGGTAAATAAAGTAATTTGAAACACATTAAAGGAAAAAACTATTTTATAGTATATTGTCCTTTTAATTTTATCTATTGGTTACTCAGCTCAATTTCATGAGGGCCGCATATAGCTAAGAATTAGAAAGAATAGTTAAACTGGTTAAGCCTAGTTCACTGGTGCTTAATAAAAATATACAATAAAAAGACATTGTAATAACACTGTCTAAATTTGAAATGAGAACTTCTACTTTATTAGCCATTCACATAATGCAAATACTATGTACTATGAATTTGTGCACATATTCAATATGAGCTGGTGCATCAGAAAGTGAATATAAAAAAGGATTTGTACACATTTTGATAAGGGAAGCAGATTGGAAATTCTTTATTTTCTTTTATTAAATTACTCTATCTGAATCATGATCATCTCTCTCTCTCTCTCTTTTTTTTTTTTCTCTCTCTCTCTCTCTCTCTCTCTCTCTCTCTCTCTCTCTCTCTCTTTTTCTCTCTCTCTCTTTCTCTCTCTCTCTATCTCTCTCTTTTTCTCTCTCTCTCTCTTTATCTCTCTCTTTTTTTCTCTCTCCCCTTGAAGAATTATTCATATATAAATTTTCACTTTTAATGTCTCTAATACATTGCAATTTTTTACCGCAAACTTGAATACCCATCTCTGTCTTGTTTGCTGGTCACAATATAGTCCTTTATGGTAACTGTCCAAATGTGGAATGGAGTTTAGTTCCCAAAGGGCAAGACTGAATTTATTTAGTTACATTTTTAAATTTGCGATTATTAAAAATAGATATTTTAAATGCACCCTACAGCATGCACTATGTATTTTGTGTAAAGTATAAATGAGACTTCTGCAAGAAAGAGTATTTGCAAAAAACAAAAATGTACATAACAAAACACACTCTGTTTTTTTAATATGCAGCAATTTTATCTTTTAGCTTTAGTTAGAATTTTCAGCACAGTGATTTTTGATAGACTTCAATTTGGGTAAAAATGGTGTCAAAAAACATACAATGCTGTCTGTTAAAATCTGTTAGAACTGCTGTGAGAGTTGAAATGGCAGTAAACTCCTTATAATTAGAAAACATTTCTGTTGTGTTGCTATAAAATGATATATCACCCTAGTCTAAATGAATAAATATGCTCTAATACATTAGCATTACTATTACTTTTCAGAGTTAAATAACAGAAGAGGGATCAAATAATAAAAAATGAATTCCAAAATTGTTTTACTATGCATAATTAAACCTTTTATACTGCAATCTCAAATTGTGTGGGTATACAAATGTCTCAGCTCTACTCGTTGCTGAGGTAATAGATGCATGCAAAAAATTAAAAGGAAGGTGAGCTTTCCCAAAATGTTGATTGTTTTTTTAACTCTTAATTTGTTTATAAACTGTATTTATGTTATAGTGATATTAAAGTGATGCATTAACATTAATCAGTCCTGATTTTTTTTTTTTTATTCTGAAAATTAAAAACCATACTTTCATTAGTAGAGCTGCTCATTGGTGGCTGCGAGTCACCTGGGATACCCTGATTCCCAGCCTGCTTATAATCACCATTCTTTTGAGGTTTATCCACATGTGAGAAGCCAATCTGTTTGGGGTTATGTTTGGGGGTTTCTTTTACATGGAGTATGCTTTGTGGCACCCCACTTGTGTTTTACAGTAGGATGGTTCTGATTGGTTATCACCCGTGGTCTGGGGACAAAAGCGGAGAGATGGCTGGCATTTGTGAGCTTCAGTACCCTTCCTTTGGCCCTTTATTTGTTTCAGAGACTGTTCTCGGAGCCACTTATTGCCCAGATTGTTGGGCTTTGTCAGTTAGTATTTGTTAATATTATATTAATATCTATTGTATTCACTTCTGAAGCTTAATAATAGGGTGCTACTCTATATTATTTTGATTATCTATTAGAGCGTATAGTGCCTCTTGATTTGTTAGGCACTGTTTTTAAAAAAAACAAAACAGAAGCAGTATCCCCCCCAAGCAAATGCAGAAATTGCTGGACATGCACAGATCACTTCGGAGACTACTTGGTATTATTTCCAGCCTCATTCAGAGAACATTATATTAAAATCTGATCATTAAAAAAAAAATGTAGATGTTATACAAATAGTTAATAATTATAATGATAATAATAATAATTATATTGCTAATGTATCACTTCCTTGCGAACAAGCTTCTTAACTTGAAAAGTTGTCCGCATGCCTTTGCTGCATATGAGCAGTGGTCTGCAGGCCCATATGCATAATTATACACTCCGATGAGAAGGATCTGTCAATCACCCTGAGTGAGGGAGTTCGGGGTAATTTCTCTCCGACACTTCCGAGGTAGTGAAGAGTGTAAGAAGCAGTGGTCTAATGACCTCTGCTTCTTACATTGCAGAAATGAGGAAGAAGGAAGGCTGAGTCCAAGTGTCAGGAAAAAAGTTTATTGCGAGATAGGCTTTCAGGATGCAAGGTAAGCTCCAATCTTACGCGTTTCGCGCATGGGCACATGCGCTTCATCAGAGATATCAGTCTCTGCTGTTCAAGATCCATATAAGGGGGTGAGTGACCAATCAGGACAAGTATGGTCCTTTACTCCTCAGGTTGGAAAATTACCAGCAGGTGTATAGTTTAATGGTCACCCACTACTGTGTTTACATCGATCCTGTGCAGCAGAAGACTGGGAAGAACAGATAGATAATGGTTAAATGGTTTTTAAAAATAGAGCTTGATTGTACATAATGTTTCAAACATATACATATGAATATCAGTAGGTGTAGTACTGAATAAAGTCACAAAGACGAATGCCTGTCTGAGTGCTTATTGTATAATTTGCTTCAGTTTTGGTTTCTATATTTTCACATTTAGAAGTGAGCACATCTTGAAGTTAAACAGTTAGGCCATATTTTAAGATCCCGTTATTTGACAAAACCCTTTATAGGGAGATTTAGACTTGTAGGGATAATATGTGGCCAAACTGTGACAGGAATTGACAATAGCCTTTAATGTGACTTACAGTACTACTCCAAACATCATCATGCATAAAAATAATTAATAATTAATTAATAACATTCTGTGGTCTAATAGCATTTGTAACAAACTTTAATAAGTTGTATTTGAGAATTACTCCTGTGAGGTCACTAGGGAAGTATATGTTTACTTTACTATATACCTGGGGTCCCCTAATAGTATTTGGCTCATAGTTGTGTATCACAAATGGTGTTAAATGAAATAACAGAGGTGGAAATTTACTCTAAAGATGAGTATTGCCAATACTGAAGGAAGGAGTTCTGTTATTTGATACTATAGGGGAATGCTGGTGTATATTAGCTGCCTTACCTGTTGTGAATAACAACGCGGGGTAAGGAATTAGGACTATTAGATAAGCATGATAAAAAAGTTTTTTTTTGTGTTTTTTCTTATTACAATAGATTAGCTAAAGGAAAAAATAATAATTAATTTATTGTTGAAAGAGGGATAAATCTAACTATACCTATACTAAGAACATTTTATAATTTCTTATGTATATGTCTCTTAGTTGTTTCTTCTAGTTTCTTACTTTTCTCTACTCTAAGGTTTTTTTATCTTTGGGATCTAAAGACAATTTGGATGAATGGAGAAAGGGTGTCCTGTTCATTCAATGTATAGATTGACATCATATCTTTTGTTCAGAAAGCAGGCTCACATATGCGAACCTGCCCTGTGAAAGCTCCGGAGCAGCCTATGCTGCTTCGTACATGGAGCCCTATATGTAAGCCCAAGCATCTCCACATTCTAAAAACTTGCATTAAAGAAAATTAAAAACATTGGAGCCAGTGGATAGTGTTCTGAAATTTCATCTAATAACTACCTAAAGTTCATTGCAGCTATAGAGGTTGTCCAAACTGTTAAAGGGACATAAAACAGTATGAACTAACATATGTTTCTAAATATATAATGCAGCCAAATCTTACCTGCAAAATGGTTTCTTTATTAACCCTCATCAACCCCTTTAATTCAGGCATAGTTTTGTTTGCAGCAAGCTCCCTCCCTGGGCATTTTTTTATATGGAAGGTGCTACCCAGGCCATAGCTATGGCATAATGCACAGTAGGGGGCAGAGTCACATGACACCTGACTAAAGCAGGGGACAGTATAATGCTGAAGCTTTCACAAAGCATGTGACATTGGCAACAAACAATAGCAGTATCTGAAGTCCCTCCTCAAACCCCCCCCCCCCTTACTTGCATAAGTATTAATCCTCATGTGCACACTTTGTTGCATGATACCTCAGGGTTTGGAGTAAGACACTGATAAGGGAGGTGGAACAAGCTACACTTGGCAACACTAAAGTATAAGTAATTTTGCAGAATTTGGAAATTGTATTAAAATACTTATAAGCTTTTTTTTTTACACTTCTTTTCACACACTGTTTCACCTCAGTTAACACTTTTATAATATGCACATAACTCAAAATGCGTTATTGCACTTTAAAGGGATATTCTAGTCAAAATTAAACTTTCAGGATTCAGACAGATTCAGAAAGAGCATGCAATTTTAAGGAGCTTTCCAATTTACTCCTATTATCAATTTTACTTTGTTCTCTTGGTATCTCTATTTGAAAAACCTGGAATGTAAGCTTAAAGGGACACTGAACCCAAATTTGATTCAGATAGAGCATGCAGTTTTAAGCAACTTTCTATTTTACTCTTATTATCATTTTTTGTTTGTTCTCTTGCTATCTTAATTTAAAAAAAAAGAATGCATCTAAGCTTTTTTTTTTTGTTCAGACCTCTGGACAGCACTTTTTATTGGTAGATGAATTTATCCACCAGGTTGTTCACCAAAAATGAGCCGGCATCTAAACTTACATTCTTGCATTTCAAATAAAGATACCAAGAGAATAAAGAAAATTTGATAATAGGAGTAAATTAGAAAGCTGCTTAAAATTTCATGCTCTATCTGAATCACGAAAGAAAAAAAATTAGGTTCAGTGTCCCTTTAAGAGTCGACCCATATATGGTTCAGAACCCTGGTAGCACTTGCTGATTGGTAGCTACATTTAGACATCAGTCAGCAAGCACTACCCAGGTGCTGAACCAAAAATAGGCTGGCTTGTAAGCTTACATTCTTGCTTTTTCAAATAAAGATATCAAGAGAACAAAGAAAAATTGATAATAGTAGTAAATTAGAAAGTTGCTTAAAATTGCATGCTCTATCTGAATCATGAAAGTTTAATTTTGAGCAGACTATCCCTTTAACCATCAAAAATATCATAATGTGTACAATCTTCTATATCATCATTTTTATATGTGTCAAGATGGGTTACAGGTACAAATACCCAAAATTCAGAATTCCAAAATCCTAACATTCTGAAATCCAAACTTTTTAATAAACATTTCTTATAAAATAAAAAAGGTTAGAAAATTACTTTTTTTCTCCTCCTGTAAGTAACAATCGTCTCTGCCTGGTGTCTTTGTTTTGGTTTTTGCATTCATACAAAATAATTAAAATGATATAAAAACTACCTTGGTTGTATGTATGACATGTAAATATTGCCTAAATGACATAAGATATTTTTATTTACACTTGGTCCCATCTCATCTCCAAACTATCCCATTTGACAGATGCAAATATTTCAAAAATATTCTAAAATCCAAATCTTCTCCGATCCCATGCAGTTTGGATAAAGGGTTTTCTACCTGTACTAGCTTTGTGTATATAGAAGCCATATTTGTGCTTACATTTATTTTGCAAGAAGTTATTCTAAAAGTTATGGAAGGAGATCAGACTGGTTTGTTTACAAAAACTGTAGATTAACATATCCATTTAGTTGGATTCAAGGCTTTATGAAAACCTGTTAATTTTATTTATGTCAAAGGTTTTTCAGAATAAAGTTTTAGTGTCAAGAGTATAAATCAATACTTACAAACAAATAAATCTGTTGTAGGCACATACATATACATTTTAGAGTAAGAATTTATTTACGTCTGCCTGTTTGCAGACTGGCTGTATTATTTTCTAGAGCGTGCAATTCATCAGCTTGTAGTGCCTTGGGCTGTTGGATGTGAAAAACTCTCAATATAGCATATTCCAGTTTTCCAGGCTTAGTTTAATGCTCCTGTCACTTATCTGTCAATTCAGAATCAAATAGGAAGATGAAATGAATTATGACTTTTCTTTTAGATGGCAGCTGAAAGAAAGATTTGTATTTATTAACCCAATCCATGCCAGGTTTACCATCTCATGAATGAGATCAATATGGCTGAGACAAATTATACAGAAATGACATTGAAAATCATTTTCCGTAGCAAAAATGCTGAGGCATATCAAGTCATAATACAAGAAATATATTTAATTCCAAAGTAAATAACATATAAACAATTATTAATTTAAAACGTTTTTGCATATGATCCCAGCACGGTAAGTCACAACTTCAGATAATAAAACTATAAAATATTGGATTTCAGAGAATAAAACAGAGATGAAATGCCCTAGGTAGTATTTAAAACACTGTCTCAAGGTCAAGCGTTATTATGTTTGCATTTACTAAAGGACTGACCTTTCTATCCTTAACATCAAATACCCTCAGGCAATTTTAACAACCATTGTATACTCAAATTAAAAAGAATGTAATGTGAATTGTTTTTTTGAAATATAACTATAATTGGATTCCATAAAGTGATGTGTGATATTTCTAACACATTCTGTTAAGTCAGTTGTGATTAGAGAGATACAAGCTAGAATCATGGTATTGATAATATCAGCTTGTTAGTGTAATGCTACATTTAATTGATGGAGAGCAAAGTGTTGTATTTCCAAAATGGTGTAAATAGAGATTGAAAAACATTGTGGATTTTTTTTTATCGCATGAATAAAACATTTATAAAGATGGAACCACATAAAAGGCCTTTTTTATTTTGTACTTTTAAAATTCCATAGTTGTAGATCAGGTTTCATTCATGCATTTATTTTGCAAATAATTTTCTATAGCACATATCTGATGGATATCTGGTTATAATACAACCAATTGAAGTTAAAATACATGCCTATAAACAGTATTGTTGCAGAAATATAGCTGAAAACGATGGGGAGCTGATGATCCCATGTGGAGGAGTGCATGGGGGCATAATTACTATAATAATTGGAATATTTTAAAGTCATGGACCACATAGCTGTGAAAATGTGGGATAGAAGTCCACTGAAGTTCATGCAGGCCTATTGTGGGGTGGGGGGGCAGAATATTTATTTCAGGAAAAAAAAAAACAACACAAAGTGTCTGTCATTGATACTGATACTGTCTTATTAACAAAGTTGCTTATAGTAATTGTATATGATGTTATTTAATCCTAATTTTACTCAGTAGACAATTGATCTGGTTTAGATGCAAAAAACACCTTGTAGTAATGAAGCAATCCCATTGAAGGTCACACATCAAAGCCAATAAGTAATCCTGAAAAAGACAAAATTGCCTGAAGCTGACATCATCATGGAACATATAAGGGGATTTAAGAATCTTCATCCCAGAGGTCATATCCAAAAAAAAATCCTCAGGCTAAAAGGATACACAATATGAGCAAACATTTTTTCTTTTTTTTTTTCTTTTCAGATTGGTGATGGAGTCCCAACTCATTGCATGACCATCATGCCTTAGAAATATGATTATTAAGACATTTTACCCTAAAAAAAATGTCTCCATTAGTTTGTTCCTAATGATCCATTTTACTTGCTTGAGTGTTTTAAATTGTTTACAATTAGCTCATTTGCCCTTATATCAGCATTAAAATATATGAATTTGCCTATGGTATCCCTACCTATAATTAAAGTGTCCATACTTAAATGGATATTAAACTAAAAAGAGTTCTGGTCAAGTATAAAGAATTCCAAAATTTCATATGATATGCTTGAAGTATTAAATAGACCAATAGCAGAAGGTGAAATTACAGAATTAAAAATTTAGCTGGCCCAGATCTCTTACCAATGAATAATAAAATTCTAGCATATAACATTACTCCTTATTTAAAGAGTATTTTTAATTAGTATTATATAGAAGGAAAAGATGTCTAAAAATATAAGAATGTAAGGATATACTCTGCGACTCAGGCGACTAATCCCCCTTATTTATTCCACTATGGGCTAGATTTATCAAGCCCTTACGGCAGCAAGTTCTCACAAGAACTTGCTCGCCGCAATTTAACAAGCAGCGGTCACCAGACCGCTGCTTCCCTAAACTCTTCGCCACCTCTGAACTGGCGAAATTCAATCTCCTCGGTCGAGTCCGACCAAGGAGATTGACAGCTCCTGCCCGCGCGTGATTGGTTGTGCGCGGGCAGGGGGCGGGATTGCACGCAAGCGCAAAATTGCGCTCGTGTGCAATGTTAATTACCTACGGGTAATTTCGCCCCGCCACAGGCGAGCTGAGGCGTACAGGGGCGCGTATACGTGCCCCTGTACGCCTCAGCTATGATAAATCTAGCCCTATATCTGCATCAGTAGTACAATATATCCTGTGAAACTTAAGGGAATGCTTACTAGTGCAGTGCGGACAGGAATCAGGAAGTTACCAAAGACTGATTTGAGCATCATTACTTTGAGAACTATTGCATCTGAAATAAAAGTGGTTACCATTATAATTACTTTGTACACAGTTTTTGATACATTTGTAACAGTTTGTAATCACAGTACCTTGCCGACTACATAAGGAAGGCATGTGTTTTGGATATCCAATCAGATAAGAGGGATCACGGATAAGCAAAGCTCCATACATCATGGCAAAGTCCAACTTTATGGCTATAAAGTCTATCCCTCATAATCAGAAATACTACCATCTGTTATAGAGAGACACACATAAAAGACTATGATCTGAGTACATCCCAGACAATTTGACAGTTGGCAATCTCAGTACATTGCCAACAGCACAAGGAAGTCAAGTGTGTCAGATATCCAATCAGATCACATCACAAGCAAAGTCCAAGAAAAAAGAAAATTGCAGATATAACCCCCTATTTATCAAACTGTCAACCACAAATATGCTGGAATTCTGCAGTGTAATTGTGGAGAGCTTGATTCGCCTCATTTATCAAACCCTACAGACCGGCAAAAGTAGGAATCTGTGACATACCATAGGATCTGCCGGTTTCAGTCCGACACAGATCGATGCTTACGTCATTACAGATGTTCCGAATGCAAATTCGGCACTATCTGACTACTTTTGCTAGTTAACAAATAACTACCAGGTACGCTCGCCACTATTCCGGCCCATCATACCTGGTTTTCAATGCCATAGGAATCAATAGGAGTCTGAAAGCAGCGAAAGCTTATGTTCGCTGATGCCCGATATCCCATTGATTCCTATGGGAGAATAAAAGTTACGTTTACACCTAACACCATAACATGTCCCCCGAGTCTAAACACCCCTAATCTGCCTCCCCCTACACCGCTGCTACCTACATTATACTTATTAACCCCTAATCTGCTGCCCCCTACATCGCCGCCACCTACATTATACTTATTAACCCCTAATCTTCCGCTCCCGACACCGCCGCCACATACATAAAGTCATTAACCCCTATCCTGCCGCTCCCGGAGCCCACCACAACGAAATAAATGTATTAACCCCTAAACCACCAGCCCCCCACATCGCCATAAACTAAATTAACAACCCGCTAACTTTATATTAAATATTAAATCATCCCTATCTTATAATAAATTTAAACTTACCTTTAGATTTAAATTAAACTATATTAAACTATTAATTAACCTACCCTAACTATTATAATAATATTACATTAAACTATATTAAATTAATAATTAATCTAACCTAACTTTTAAACTAAAATTACATTAAACTATATGAAGCTAAAAATTAATCTAACCTAACTTTTATACTAAAATTACATTAAACTACAAATTAAATTCACTATATTATATATTTAAACACCTAACCCTACTCAAATAATTTAAATCTACACTAAAAAATTACTAAGTTACCAAAAACTAACAACTAAGTTACAAAAAATAAACACTAAGTTACACAAAAAAATAAACACTAAGTTACAAAAAATAAAAAAAAATTATCAAAGATTTAAACTAATTACACCTAATCTAAGGGCCCTATGAAAATAAAAAAGTCCCCCCAAAATAAAAAAAAACCCTAACCTACAATAAACTACAAATAGCCCTTAAAAGGGCCTTTTGCGGGGCATTGCCCCAAAGAAATCAGCTCTTTTACCTGTAAAAAAAAAAATACAAATACCCCCCAACAGTAAAACCCACCACCCACATAACCAACCCCCCAAATAAAAAGCTAACTCAAAAAACCTAAGCTCCCCATTGCCCTGAAAAGGGCATTTGGATGGGCATTGCCCTTTAAAGGGCATTTAGCTCTATTGCAGCCCAAGTCCTAATCTAAAACTAAAACCCACCCAATAAACCCTTAAAAAATCATAACACTAACCCCAGAAGATTTACTTACAGTTTTGAAGATCCGACATCCATCCTTTCAA
The DNA here is from genome assembly GCF_027579735.1 of Bombina bombina. Classification (NCBI taxonomy): domain Eukaryota; kingdom Metazoa; phylum Chordata; class Amphibia; order Anura; family Bombinatoridae; genus Bombina; species Bombina bombina. The sequence continues at coordinate 591,014,929 of NC_069504.1, forward strand.
GAAGCCGGGAGAAGTCCTCAACGAAGCAACGAAGCGGTCGAAGTCTTCATCCAAGCCCGCAGAAGTCTTCATCCAGACTGCATCTTCTATCTTCATCCACCCAGCGCGGAGCGGCTCCATCTTCAAAACATCCGACGCAGAGCATCCTCTTCTTTCCGACGACTACCGACGAATGAAGGTTCCTTTAAATGACATCATCCAAGATGGCGTCCCTTAGATTCCGATTGGCTGATAGAATTCTATCAGCCAATCGGAATTAAGGTTGAAAAAATCCTATTGGCTGTTGCAATCAGCCAATAGGATTGAGCTTTCATCCTATTGGCTATTCCAATACCTTGAAATCTAAAATGTTTGGATACATAGAAACAAAAGACTCAATTTGAGAAATAGAACTTAAGGAGGTTACCAACTCATTTAAATATCTAGGTGTATATATTTCAGAATCAGCAAAAAAATATGGTGTAAAATTAAATGTTATCCCTATCTTGCATAAGATAAAAAGGAGAGTTAGAGAATTGGTTAAATCTTCCATTGTTCTTATCAGGGAGGGTATGTAAAAATGATAATACTACTAAAAATATTATATGTAATACAAAATATTCCTATTGCATTAAAACGTAAAGATTAAAAAAAAAAATACTCTGTCCTAGCTCAACCCCTCCCCACCCCCAACAATAATATGGTATATCCATACTCATTAGCTGCTTTCATGCATATTGAGGTTAAAAAATTACCTAGTGAGATTAAAAGGATGAAAACAATATAATACCCAATTCTGGCATGACAAACATTATGTTTAAAACTAAAAGATGTAATATGGCATATCTACATTTTTAACTATAAAAGGTAATCCATACATTCAGAAATATTTAAAGGACCACAAAATACAGTAGAATCGGATAATCAACAAATAAATAATAAAAAGACAATAAAAAAGTGCTTAGTTTGAATTTCAAATGAGTAGTAGATTCTTTTATGACAAACGTCAGTTAGTTACATTTCGCTTCCTAATGCATCATACGACAGCCAATCACAAAAAGCATATACGTATATCTTGTGAATCTTGTACATGCTTAGTAGGAGCTGATGCCTCAGAAAGTGTGCAAAAAAAAACGTTGTGCACATTTAGATAATGGAAGTGAATTGGAAAGTTGTTTAAAATTGCATCCTCTAATCAATCCTTGCAGATACGTCTCACGCTCCGCCCGGAAACTATCATGTTCTTACACTGGGAAACACATCAAAGACAACAAGTTTCAGTATTGAGTTTGTTAATATTGTTAGCTAGAAAGTGTATTTTAAAAAAATGGACGGTAAGGAGGGGCCCTTCTTTTAAGGGCTTTAAGAGCTTACTTAGAACACAGATATTCACGGAACAAATGGATGTTAGGATGGATGTCCAGAATATGTTGGGTCTATTTCTGCGTAAATGGCGCAGGCTTATACTTACTTTCAAATTAGAGATTCAAAGACTGATCTTGATACCATTTAAAGACTCGGTTATTTTTATGGAGGCGGGGTTGAGGGGTGAGTGGGAACATTCATTTTAAGAAACAATAACCTGATAATGGGAATAATTTTCCTCCCCCTCCTCGCCCCTCTTCTTGTGTTCCTACTTCCGGAACCTGCTACCTGACTCTCTGATCTCCCTCCTCCTCTCTCTCCTCTTTTTTCCCCCTCCCCCTCCTCTTTCCCCCCCCCTTTTTTTTCTCCTCTCTTGCCACCGCTGGGCCTCACGGCTACAAATTCTAAGTTAGGTTAGTTAGATTATTAGTTAGGTTTAGTATGGTTAGGGTTTAGTTTTAATTTGAAAAGGTAACGGAAAACGAGTATGTTGGGGAAATGCAATCGCACAGACAAGAAAGATGTTAATTGTTATAGAATCAAAAATGTATGCTACTGAGGAACATGTCATGCTTTCAACACCTTATTACGGCTATGCACTATTTTATGTTTACTGTAGATGTTGGAGATTGATGTGTGAACCATAGTACAACTTGTAACATATAACATATTACCTTCACAGGCTATTATAGTAAGAATGTATGTATTGCTTTGCCTGACAACAATAAAAAGATATTTGGAAAAAAACAATTGCATCCTCTATCTGAACCATGAAAGTTTAATTTTGACTTGACTGTCCCTTTAAGAAATGGAGCAATAGAAAATACCCTATTGAACATCTGTAAGAATTCACAGAATATATGTATATGCATTTGTGATTGGCTGATTGTTATCACCTGATACAGGTGGAGTGGAAATAGACATTTTTTTAATTTTGTAAAAAAAAAATAATCTTCTATTCATTTGAAGTTTAGACTAAGTGCTACGGCATTGTATTTTTATTGTGCATTTGTTGATTATGCAAATCTATTGTATTTACTAGTCCTTTAAGGCATTCTCAGATCGAAAACAAGAATACAATGTAAATAATAGAGATTTTGATGCATACTTTGAAATTTGTCATTATTTATATCATATTTTACAATCAAATAGATATGAATGGAACTGGGAAAAGGTACAATGGTTTAACTTCTACAGAAATAATCTATACTCTCACTCACCATGTTACATATTAATAGTATTTTTAGAGGGTGAGGCAAACCTAGAATATTGGGCTGGAAAATGGTCCTCTATATTAACAGTGCATACAATAAACCCAGAACATATAAAGAAATCCATTAAAAGGGTGGAGAAAACAACCCTTTCATCTACATGGAGAGAATTACATTTAAAATGGCTCTATAAAATGTATTATACACCAATGAAGAGAGCTTAATGGAAAAATCCTCAATTCAATAAATGCCTTAAATGCAGTTATTATGCTGCATATTTTATTCATCTCATATTAGATTGCCCCAAAATCAGATAATACGGAAATAAGATAGAGTACTGGTTAGGATAAACCTGTAAAAAAACATATTCACTTGTCATCGGACCAAATCATTTTATACAGGATTATCAGGATTCAGGCACTCATTGGAAAAATTTTAATATATCAATATTATCTACAAGAAATATATGGGGGGGGGGTTTAAAAAAAAAAAAAAGGAAAGAAAAACAAGAGACAAGATTTGGAGATTAGCTAAATTTTATTAAACAATTAATAATAGAACAATACTTCTATGGATAACGCGTAATATTTTTTTTTCCAGAAATGGTTAGTTTGTATTAAATTTTTCCCTATTATTGTACAAAATCAATTAACTATCACCTAGATTACGAGTTTTGCGTTGCAGCTTTTAACGTTAAAAAATGTCAATTTCAGAGTAAAAAACAGGAACGCACTATTGGGAGTCGTGTCGGTATAGCTATACCGCAAGCATTTTAGCCTGTAATGCAACGTCAATCCCGCACCCAAAAAAATGACGTTTTTGAGTGGGATTTCCATAGCGGCGGTATTACAGGTTGTGCGGTGAGGCTAAAATGCTTGCATTACAGCCTAAACCGACACGATCCATACCTCTATCTGAAAGCAGTAGTTATGGATTTTGTGTAACAAAAATGTTTCACAAAACTCATAACTAAGTACACTTACACCCATAAACTACCTATTAACCCCTAAACCACCACATCACAAACACTATATTAAACCTATTAACCCCTAATCTGCTGCCCACCCACATCCCCAACACTATTTATATATTAACCCCTAAACCGCCGCTCCCAAGCATCACCACCACTATAATAAAGTTATTAACCCTTATTCCGCCGCTCCTCGAGATCGCCACCACTAAATAAAGTTATTGACCCCTAAACCTCCGGCCTCCCACATCTCCACCACTAACTAAACCTATTAACCCCTAAACTGCCACCCCCACATCTCAAAACACTAAATTAAATTATTAACCTCTAAACCTAACACCCCCCTAAATTAAAATTACAATATAACTATCTTTAAATAAATAAAAATTTACCTGTGAAATAAAAATAAACCTAACATTAAACTATAAATTAACCTAACCTTACTATTCTAATAAAATAAGAAAGCTACCAATTAAAATATCTAAATTAAAAATTTTAAAAAACCTAACACTATGAAAAAAAATAAAAAAATCTAAATTGCAACTAAAAAAACAAATCCTACGAAAAATTTAAAAAAATCTAAGTTTACCAAAAATAATAAACACTAAAATCACGAAAAATAAAAAACACTTACAAAAAATAAACGAAATTATCAAAAATAAAAACAATTACACCTAATCTAATAGCCCTATAAAAATAAAAAAGTCCCCCCAAAATAAAAACACTCCCTAGCCTTTTGTAGGACATTGCCCTAAAGAAATCAGCTCTTTTACCTGTAAAAATAAATACAAAGTCCCCAAAAACAGTAAAACTCACCACCCAACCAACCCCCCCCCCAAAAAAAAAACCTAACTCTAAAAAAAACCTAAGCTACCCATTGCCTCTAAAGGGGCATTTGTTTGGGCATTGCCTGTAAAAGGACATTTAGCTCTTTTTCAAAGCCCAAACCCTAATCTTAAAAAAAAAAAAAAACCACCCCAAAAAAATAAGAAATAACACTAACCCCAGAAGATCTACTGAAGTCCCGACATCCAGGCGGCGAGGTCTTCATCCATCCTGGGGGTGTCTTCTATCTTGATCCCGGCAGCAAATTCAAATCAGCCAATAGGATGAGAGCTACTGAAATCATATTGGTAGTTCAAATCAGCCAATCGGATTTTAGAAGCTCTCATCCTATTGGCTGATTTGAATTTGAAGAATCAAATCAGCCAATAGGAATGCAAAGGACGCCATTTTGAATTGGCTACCTTGCACTCAACTTTAGTGTATGGCAGCGACCGTATGAAGAGGACGCTCCGTGCAGAATGGCATCGGCTTCCAGGATGGCTCTGCTCCACGCCAACGGGATGAAGATAGAAGACGCCGCATGGATGAAGACCTCGCAACCTGGATGAAGACTTCTCGCTGCCTGGATGTCCGGAATTCAGAAACCGTGAGTAGATCTTCTGGGATTAGTGTTAGTTGTTTTTTATTGGGGGGGGGTTAAATTAGGGTTTGGGCTTTGAAAAAGAGGCAATGCCCATACAAATGTCCCTTTAGGGGCAATCAGTAGCTAAGGTTTTTTTTTGAGTTAGGTTTTTTATTTTGTGGGGTTGGTTGGGTGGTGGGTTTTATTGTTGGGTGGGACTTTGTATTTTTTTTTTACAGGTAAAAGAGCGGATTTCTTTTGGGCAATGCGTTACAAAAAGGCCCTTTTAAGGGCTATTGGCAGTTTATTGTAGGCTTTTGTTGGGGGGGCTTTTTTATTTTTATAGAGCTATTAGATTAGGTGTAATTGTCTTTATTTTTGATAATTTCGCTTATTTTTTATAATCTTAGGCCTAGATTTGGAGTTCGGCGGTAAAAGGGCTGTTAACGCTCCGCGGGCTTTTTTCTGGCCGCACCATAAATTTAACTCTGGTATCGAGAGTTTAATCAAATGCTGCGTTAGGCTCCAAAAAAGGAGCGTAGAGCATTTTTACCGCAAATGCAACTTTCGATACCAGAGTTGCTTACGGACGCGGCCGGCCTCAAAAACGTGCTCGTGCACGATTCCCCCATAGGAAACAATGGGGCTGTTTGAGCTGAAAAAAAACCTAACACCTGCAAAAAAGCAGCGTTCAGCTCCTAACGCAGCCCCATTGTTTCCTATGGGGAAACACTTCCTACGTCTGCACCTAACACTCTAACATGTACCCTGAGTCTAAACACCCCTAACCTTACACTTATTAACCCCTATTCTGCCACCCCCGCTATCGCTGACCCCTGCATTTTATTATTAACACCTAATCTGCCGCTCCGTACACCGCCGCAACCTACGTTATCCCTATGTACCCCTAATCTGCTGCCCCTAACCCAAGCCGACCCCTAACCTGCCCCCCACAACGTCGCCGACACAGTGATCGGAACAGCCAATAGAATGCGAGCTCAATCTGATTGGCTGATTGGATCAGCCAATCGGATTGAACTTGATTCTGATTGGCTGATTCCATCAGCCAATCAGAATATTCCTACCTTAATTCCGATTGGCTCATAGAATCCTATCAGCCAATCGGAATTCGAGGGACGCCAACTTGGATGACGTCCCTTAAAGGAACCGTCATTCGTCGGGAGACAACGGAAGAAGAGGATGGATCCGCGTCGCCTGCTTCAAGATGGACCTGCTCCGCACCGGATGGAAGAAGATTGAAGATGCCGCTTGGAGAAGATGTTTACCGGTCCGGATGTCCTCTTCTTGCCGGATAGGAGGAAGACTTTGGAGCCTCTTCTGGACCTCTTCAGCACCGGATGATGGATCGCCAACCCCCGCTTGGGTTGGATGAAGATGTTGGAGCCAGGACGGATCGGTGAACCTGGTATGGTGAAGACAAGGTAGGAAGATCTTCAGGGGCTTAGTGTTAGGTTTATTTAAGGGGGGTTTGGGTTAGATTAGGGGTATGTGGGTGGTGGGTTGTAATGTTGGGGGGGGGTATGGTATGTTTTTTTTTACAGGCAAAAGAGCTGAAATCCTTGGGGCATGCCCCGCAAAGGGCCCTGTTCAGGGCTGGTAAGGTAAAAGAGCTTGTAACTTTTTTAATTTAGAATAGGGTAGGGAATTTTTTATTTTGGGGGGCTTTGTTATTTTATTAGGGGGCTTAGAGTAGGTGTAATTAGTTTAAAATTGTTGTAATATTTTTCTTATGTTTGTAAATATTTTATTATTTTTTGTAACTTAGTTCTTTTTTATTTTTTGTACTTTAGCTAGTTTATTTAATTGTATTTATTTGTAGGAATTGTGTTTAATTAATTTATTGATAGTGTAGTGTTAGGTTAATTGTAGGTAATTGTAGGTAGTTTATTTAATTAATTTATTGATAGGGTAGTGTTAGGTTTAATTATATCTTAGGTTAGGATTTATTTTACAGGTAAATTTGTTATTATTTTAACTAGGTAACTATTAAATAGTTCTTAACTATTTAATAGCTATTGTACCTGGTTAAAATAATTAAAAAGTTGCCTGTAAAATAAATATTAATCCTAAAATAGCTATAATATAATTATATTTTATATTGTAGCTATATTAGGATTTATTTTACAGGTAAGTATTTAGCTTTAAATAGGAATAAGTTATTTAATAAGAGTTAATTAATTTCGTTAGATGTAAATTATATTTAAGTTAGGGGGGTGTTAGTGTTAGGGTTAGACTTAGCTTTAGGGGTTAATCAATTTATTAGAATAGCGGTGAGCTCCGGTCGTCAGATTAGGGGTTAATAATTGAAGGTAGGTGTCGGCGATGTTAGGGAGGGCAGATTAGGGGTTAATACTATTTATGATAGGGTTAGTGAGGCGGGTTAGGAGTTAATAACTTTATTATAGTAGCGCTCAGGTCCGCTCGGCAGATTAGGGGTTAATAAGTGTAGGCAGGTGTCGGCGACGTTGAGGGGGGCAGATTAGGGGTTAATAAATATAATATAGGGGTCGGCGGTGTTAGGGGTAGCAGATTAGGGGTACATAGGGATAACGTAGGTGGCGGCGCTTTGCGGTCGGAAGATTAGGGGTTAATTATTTTAAGTAGCTGGCGGCGACGTTGTGGGGGGCAGGTTAGGGGTTAATAAATGTAATACAGGGGTCGGCGGGGTTAGGGGCAGCAGATTAGGGGTACATAAGTATAACGTAGGTGGCGGTCGGCAGATTAGGGGTTAAAAATTTTAATCGAGTGGCGGCGATGTGGGGGGAGCTCGGTTTAGGGGTACATAGGTAGTTTATGGGTGTTAGTGTACTTTAGGGTACAGTAGTTAAGAGCTTTATGAACCGGCGTTAGCCAGAAAGCTCTTAACTCCTGCTATTTTCAGGCGGCTGGAATTTTGTCGTTAGAGCTCTAACGCTCACTTCAGAAACGACTCTAAATACCAGCGTTAGAAAGATCCCATTGAAAAGATAGGCTACGCAAATGGCGTAGGGGGATCTGCGGTATGGAAAAGTCGCGGCTGAAAAGTGAGCGTTAGACCCTTTAATCACTGACTCCAAATACCAGCGGGCGGCCAAAACCAGCGTTAGGAGCCTCTAACGCTGGTTTTGACGGCTACCGCCGAACTCCAAATCTAGGCCTTAGTGTTTTTTATTTTTCAAGATTTTATTGTTTATTATTTTTGGTTAACTTAGATTTCTTAAATTTTTCATAGTATTTGGTTTTTTTTGTTGTAATTTAGATTTTTTAATTGGTAGATTTTTTTATTTTATTAGAATAGTAAGGTAAAATTAGGGCATATAAATGATACCCTAAATAGAGAAGGGAAAAACAGCACACGAAATAAGTGAAAATATCAGTTTAATAAACTATTAAATACATTAAATTGGCATAAATTGGCATTTGCCTATTTACGCCTTGTAGCACTGCATAGAGCAAGCATATCACAAACAAACATATATATACATATATCTATAAGGGGAACCTTAAAACAGTACATATACGGTATTTATAACTAGTAACTAGCCTGCATGTGGTCAAATACTAAATAGCCATATAAAATGCAAACATATATTGGATCAACTAGTTATAGAGCCAGCTGAACTCCTGCATATGAACGAACAGACAGGGAATTGGACCGCAGTAAAAACTGCACACAAAATTGACCGCAGATCAGACTGCACATAAGGTCAGACATACAGTACAGTAGTACTTGCACTCATCATTGGGGATTGTATTTTTTATAGAGACACATCACATTTCCCTTAGCAAAGTAACTGCAGATTCGGCTGTACACTGGGTCGTAAATATATTGTTTGTGTGGAAAATGTTGCACTTATCTCAATGTGTATGTCAGCGTTCACATAGCCTTCAAACCTCTGAAACTCTCACTGGGCATGACCTCAGTATAACAAATCGAGTGGAGGAGTGGCCTCAACTGTCACGTCTTTTCTCATTGGTTACAGACGTCAAAGTCCGTTCCTTAATGGCCCACAAAGCTTACGCTGAGGTAACAGAGTTATCCACACTCGATACAGTGTATCGGATCTTACCACAGATGTACCATAAATGTAACTTTATACATCCAACATTCATATATAGTGTACAGCGAGTCTTACCCCAGATGTACCGTTCTTTGCGACTGCTTGTGCTGCTCCCTCTGCTGCGGATAACCACCGTATCACAAAAGTCGAGAGTCATGCATTATCCATAGTGTAATTCCACACAGCAATGTCTTGCTACAGGTGCAGATATAAACAGCAAGCTGTCAAAATTTCAAAGCTGGTCAACCGTATAGCTGATGGTTCCCACTCTTATGAACCTAGGAGATAGTCGACTTATTCTATAGGTAAAGACACATAGGTGTCAAACACACAAAGTGCCAACACACGTTTCACCCCCACAATGGATAAGTGTCACAGGGGCTCGTCAGGGCATGTTTAGTCCTCTCCACAACCATTTGTTATGCCCTTATCAATAACCACAAATTTAAGGGATTCCACTTCTCCATTATGTTTCAAATTAAAATACTTAGCGACATTGGTATCTCTTCATTTTACCAACGCAAAAAGCAGGGCAGGAGCAACGTAAAAGATAGACTACTCCTTCCGACTTACAATTAAAGAAAAACCTAATGTTATAGATCTTCTGATCAGAGACTGAAAACTGTTTGGTGCTATCCATGTGGACACAATAAACACAGTGTCCACAAGGAAAACTCCCTTTTAACCCTCTGTCCTTTCTTAACCAATCAGAATTAGAAGGACCTCTCCTAAACTGACTTTTCACCAACTTATCCGTAAGATTTGGAGCTTTCTTAGCTACCATTAATGGGCCTTCTACTACTACACTTTTGGTTCTTTCATCTAGAGTGAGAATATGCCAGTTTTGTTTCTTTAAACCTCTTATTTTATCCCATTGGTTGTTATAGCTAGAGATGAACCTGATCTGACTGTTGTCATTTTTTACTTTCTCTTTATATAATAAGTCATCTCTTGACAAGTTCCTTGCTCTCCATAGTGATTTTTTTATGCATTTATTAGAGTAACCCCTCTTTAGGATTCTCTCCCTCATAAGTGAGGCATGATAGGGAGGAACAATTCCTCCTGAGGCGAAGTAACTGGCCATACGGAATACCTCTCTTAGGTGTTTCCGGATGTCCACTTCTAGCATGCAGAATATTATTTGTTGCGTTGCTTTTACTAAAGTTTTCTGTAACAATAGAATTACCTTCCTTTCTTATAAATCACTATGGAGAGCAAGGAACTTGTCGAGAGATGACCTATTATATAAAGAATAAGTAAAAAATGACAACAGTAAGATCAGGTTCATCTCTAGCTATAACAACCAATGGGATAAAATAAAAGGTTTAAAGAAACAAAACTGGCATATCCTCACTCTAGATGAAAGAACCAAAAGTGTAGTAGTAGAAGGCCCATTAATGGTAGCTAAGAAAGCTCCAAATCTTTAGGATAAGTTGGTGAAAAGTCAGTTTAGGAGAGGTCCTTCTAATTCTGATTCGTTAAGAAAGGACAGAGGGTTAAAAGGGAGTTTTCCTTGTGGACACTGTTTATTGTGTCCACATGGATAGCACCAAACAGTTTTCAGTCTCTGATCAGAAGATCTATAACATTAGGTTTTTCTTTAATTGTAAGTCGGAAGGAGTAGTCTATCTTTTACGTTGCTCCTGCCCGGTCTTTAACGTTGGTAAAACAAAGAGATTAATAAAGGACCAGGTACAGGAGCACCGGGATGATATTTTATATTCCAGAGATACCAATGTCGCTAGACATTTTAATTTGAAACATAATGGAGAAGTGGAATCCCTTAAATTTGTGGTTATTGATAAGGGCATAACAAATGGTCATGGAGGTGATAATGACAGAGTACTGCTTCAAAAAGAAGCCAAATGGATTTACAGATTAGGGACTAGAATCCCTGCAGATTTAAATGACAAATTGGAGTTTGCTATTTTCCTGTAAGGTGCAGTGTAAGAAACTTAGGTAATGCACAGCTTGATTTGTATATTTATGGTATATACATTAATGTTCTATCCGATAGGGTGAATGTCATATTAATAAGGTGAAGGTATTCAGCAAACATTGGGAGATAGAAAATCACAAAATACACTAGGAATTATGTGTTATGTGCGAAAAATGATAAGATATCTCCCATTTGTTTAATTACATAAGAAGGGCAGTGGCATAAATGCGGCTATTGTATGTGCTGATATGTTCCTTTAAGAAAGTGCAAGAAGGTGTATCCTAATTAAACAGTCTCAGGTGCTATAAAAGGAGGAGGTCCAGAGAGGACTAAACATGCCCTGACGAGCCCCTGTGACACTTATCCATTGTGGGGGTGAAACGTGCGTTGGCACTTTGTGTTTTTGACACCTATGTGTCTTTACCTATGGTGTAAGTCGACTATCTCCTAGGTTCGTAAGAGTGGGAACCATCAGCTATACGGTTGAAGAGCTTTGACATTTTGACGGCTTGTTGTTATTAACTGCACCTGTAGCAAGACATTGCTGTGTGGAATTACACTATGGATAATGCATGACTCTCGACTTTTGTGATACGGTGGTTATCCGCAGCAGAGTGAGCAGCACAAGCAGTCGCAAAGAACGGTACATCTGTGGTAAGACTCGCTGTACACTATATATGAATGTTGGATGTATAAAGTTACATTTATGGTACATCTGTGGTAAGATCCGATACACTGTATCGAGTGCGGATAACTCTGTTACCTCAGCGTGAGCTTTGTGGGCCAATAAGGAAGGGACTTTGACGTCTGTAACCAATGAGAAAAGACGTGGCAGTTGAGGCCACTCCTCCACTCGATTTGTTATACTGAGGTCACGCCCAGTGAGAGTGTCAGAGGTTTGAAGGCTATGTTAACGTTGACATACGCATTAAGATAAGTGCAACATTTTTCACACAAACAATATACTTATGACCCAGTGTACAGCCGAATCTGCAGTTACTTTGCGAAGGGAAATGTGATGTGTCTCTATAAATAATACAATCCCCAATGATGAGTGCAAGTATACCAACTACTGTACTGTATGTCTGACCTTATGTGCAGTCTGATCTGCGGTCAATTTTGTGTGCAGTTTATACTGCGGTCCAATTCCCTGTCTGTTCGTTCATATGCAGGAGTTCAGCTGGCTCTATAACTAGTTGATCCAATATATGTTTGCATTTTATATGGCTATTTAGTATTTGACCACATGCAGGCTAGTTACTAGTTATAAATACCGTATATGTACTGTTTTAAGGTTCCCCTGTACAGATATATGTATATATATGTTTGTGATACGCTTGCTCTATGCAGTGCTACAAGGCGTAAATAGGCGATTGGATGTATTTAATAGTTTATTAAACTGATATTTTCACTTATTTCGCGTGCTGTTTTTCCCTTCTGTATTTAGGGTATCATATGCCCTAATGTTTCTTTCTTATATATATTTTACAATATATGGGAAGCACTGATAAGTAATTAATAGCGGTATTAACTACTCTCTCTCTATTTTTCTATATAAATTATTAGGTTCATTTATAGTTTAATGTTAGGTTTATTTTTATTTCACAGGTAAGTTTTTATTTATTTAAAGATAGTTATATTGTAATTTTAATTTAAAGTTTAGGAGGGTGTTAGGTTTAGTGGTTAATAGTTTAATTTAGTGTTTTGCGATGTGGGGGGCCAGCTGTTTAGGGGTTAATAGGTTTATTTAGCGGTGGAGATGTGGGAGGCCAGAGGTTTAGGGGTTAATAACTTTATTTAGTGGTGGGGATCTCGGGGAGCGGCAGAATAGGGGTTAATAGCTTTTATTAGAGCGGCGTTGTCGGGGCGGCAGATTAGGGATTAATCATTTTATTATAGTGGCGGCAATGTCGGGGAGCGGCAGAATAGGGGTTAAAAACTTTTATGAGTGTCGGGGATGTCGGGGGGCGGCAGATTAGAGGTTAATAACTTTATTTAGGTGGTCTCAATGTCGGGACAGCAGATTAAGACTTGGGGTTTATGTTAGGGTGCTAGGTTTAAATGTAACTTTCTTTTCCCCACAGACATCAATGGAGTTGTGTTACTCCGATTGCCATTCCGCGCTTCAGGTGTTAGTTTTTGTGCGGTATAGAGCTTAATGCATATTGCATGCACACGGAGGCTTTTTAGAAACTCGTAATGGCAACGCTATGGAGGGTGAAATAAAGCAACTTTTGTTGCGTTCGTTTTGCACCCTGTAAGGTCATATTTTTGAAATGCTAAGATAAATCTATGGCAATAAAGATATGTATGTAAGTTATTTGTGTTAAACATAAGACAATTATTGTTAATTGCCCGATCCCTGGCACAAACCAATTATAAGGAATACAAGAGTTTTGTTGGATTGATAAGATTGAAATGCATTGGATGCTTTGATTTTTGTATATGTTGTTGTTTTTCCTTTTTTTTGTAAAAATTAAGAAAACCTAATAAAAACATAAAGAAAAAAAAACAACACCCCGCAGTCTCAGTATCTATGTTTGTATATTTGATGTCATCTTTAATGTATTTTCTGTTTGCTTCCCTGGGTAGCTGCATCAAGCATGAGATTACACTTAGCAACCATCATACATGGGAAAAAGTGTCTTTAACCATAAAAAATTGCCATTTCTGAGATGGTTTCCATGTGCACCACTCAAGTTCTTAACAGTAGGTGGCAATGTAGGAGGACAAGAAGACAGTCTGCATGCAATGTAAGAGACTGCAGCCAAATAATTTATATAATTTGTTTATATACCCTGCACATAGCTCCTGCATTTCCAGATTATATTGCCAAAATGCAATTGTAGGAACTCTATATGTAGAATATCATCCAAGATGCAATTTGTAAGCAGTGTTAGATGTTAGCAGATAAAACTAAAGTTAGGACCTAAATACTGCAGGTACTTTGACAGAGCATTTGATTTATATATTTTCAAGTACCAATAAATAATTCCTATATTAGGTATTTAGCATATCCTGATTATTATGTTTAAAGGGACATGAAACCCATTTTTTTTTCTCATGATTTAGAAAGAGCATGCAATTTTAAACAACTTTCTAATTTACTTCTATTACCTAATTTGCTTCATTCTCTTGATATCATTTGCTGAAGAGCATATCTAGATAGGATCAGTAGCTTCTGATTGATGGCTGCACATAGATGCCTCGTGTAATTGGCTCATCCATTTGCATTGTTATTTCTTCAACAAAGGATAACTAAACAATGAAGGAAATTAGATAATATAAGTAAATTGGAATGTTTTTTTTAAATTGTATTCTCTACCTGAATCATGAAATAATTTTGGGGGTTTAGTGTCCCTTTAATATGCATACCCACTCAGTTTTGGCCAGATATGTGGGGTAACAGTTTCAGATGTGCAGTAGTGAAAAGGAGGGATGTAGCAAGTATAGGTGTCATATGGAGAAGCAGCACCTGGTCTGAAGGGTGGCTCAGTTGTACCAGTAGTATACACTGTGGGAGATGAGAGGTGCGGCTGTGAAGCCCATACCTCTCTGTTGTCAATGAGCTTGGGTCCATATTCTAGGTGCCATGGTAAATTGCTGCCCCAGACTTGTCAAGCCCTGTATCAGTACCATGTTCTTGTCATGAAGAATTGTGCTGTTAATTAAAAGGTACATGAAACCTACTTTTTTTTTTTCTTACAGTTCTCAGAGAATATAATTTCATAAAACTTTCCAATTTACTTCTATTATCTAATTTGCTTCATTCTCTTGGCATCTTTTGTTGAAGAAGCAACACACTGCTGGGAGTTAGCGAAACACATTAGGGAGCCAATAACATGAGGCATTTAAGTGCAAACACCAATCAGCGGCTTCTGAGCCTCCCGAGGTATCCTTTTCAAAAAAGGATACCAGGAAAACAAAACAAATTAGATAAACAGAAATGGATTGGAAAGTTGTTAAAAACCACAAGCTCTATTTGAAAAAATGAAAGAAAAAAATGTGGGTTTCATGTACCTTTAACAAGGTTTCTGAGAATGGATTATGTATATATGAATTAGCCTAAATGAAGAACTCAATTTACTTCTAGGTCTGCCCAGACAAAATTATATAAACAATTACATTTACTTTAAAAAAGATCCTTTAGTTATGATTATGGAATTAAATCAGATGTGATGTACCTAAATAAAAATGTAAAAAATATATAGTAAACTAAAGTAAATATTTTCTGAACAATGGCTAAGAAATCAAATAATATAAAAGATAAATACAAAGGAACTATTTAGCAAATCCATTTGAAACACTCATTCTACTCCACCCTTGTTTGAAGCCATTTAAAGAATATAAATAATGTTTGCATACAATAATATGTACCTGATAAAACCACAAAACCATGCATTTTATTAGCTTGGGAATATATCCAGTTTCTCCTAAATTAAGAACTACCAAGGTTTTGAATTATGTAAATGTTTTTTGTCCACATATATAAACATAAATGAATCTACTATAATAATAATGAAAGAAAAAAAAGAGAAAAAAAGAGAGAGAAAGAAAGAAAGAAAAAAAAAAGAGAAAAAAAGAGAGAGAAAGAAAGAAAACAAAAGAGAAAAAAAGAGAGAGAAAGAAAGAAAAAAAAGAGAAAAAAAAAGAGAGAAAGAGAAAGAGAGAAAGAGAAAGAGAAAGGGAGAAAGAGAAAGGGAGAAAGAGAGAGAGAGAAAGACAGAGAGAGAAAGAGAGAGAGAAAGAGAAAGAGAGAGAGAGAAAGAGAGAGAGAAAGAGAGAGAGAGAAAGAGAAAGAGAGAGAAAGAGAAAGAAAGAGAAAGAGAAAAAGAGAAAGAGAGAGAAAGAGAGAGAGAGAGAGAGAGAGAGAGAGAGATCATCCAAAAACACTTGTCCCTGGCATGGCAGGGTTAAAGAGACAATACAACACCTTGTTACACTATTTTTTATTAAGTTTGATAAATTAACACAATATTGGAGTGTGAAAAGATATTGAAGGTTTTAACACCTGCTGGAATATTGTTTTTCAATAAACAATATCCAGCCTCTAATTGACTTATTTGGAGAAACTGGGAGAGAGAAAGCTAGACACAGTCATGTTAGCAACAGTGCAAATGTTTTTAAATTTCTAATCTGACAATATCTTCTAAGGCCAATAAGGGACAAATATATGGCAGGTGTAGGCTTGTGAAGCCTGTCATGTGCAATTCCAACATTCAGAATTATAAAACAGTACATTTTCAGAGTTAAATGGACAGTGTAGTGTAAAATGTATGTATGACTGCTGTAAAAAAGGTCTATTACACCAGGTTTGTGCAAGACATGCTTGAGCATTACATACACATGTGGTATTAGTTTAATTAATTGGAAGCATGCTAATAAGAAACTTTAAATCCCATCATTCCATTCAAAATGCCAAAGATCACAGAATTTGACAGACATAAAATCATACTGGATACTCAAGATGTGGTATTCAAGCGGTTATAAAGAAATTTGAAGAATCAGGAGATGTCAAGGACAAAAAGAGGACTGGGAGGCCAAGAAAACTTTCAAAATTTGATAAGAAGTTTCTCAGAGTTTGTTCTTTTATAAAACCAAAAGAAGTCCAGCAAGGACCTGTCTCAGCATCTGGCAGCTTATCAGGATGCTAAGTTGACCCTTCTACAGTCTGAACAGGCTTGATCATGAATGGGCTTTGTGGAAGGGTAGCAGCCAAGAAACCACTTTTTTGGAAGGGGAAAAAGCTAAGATATGCTAATGCTCACAAAGAATGGAATGAACATCAGTGGAAAAAGAGTATTATTGAGTGAAGAATCCAAGTTTGAAATGTTTAGGTCCAATCGTCGACAATATGTGAGAAGAGTTGGAGAGAGATGGAAGAATGAGTGCTTGCAGCCTTCAGTGAAACATGCTGGCGGGTGAGTCCTGGTTTGGGACTGCATTTCTGCCAGTGGTGTTGGCAATATTGTCTGAATTCATGGGATCATGAATGTTGAAAAGTACAGACAGATTTTAATGTCATTTCTTCTGGAAATTGCGTGATTGGGAATGGGTTTTTTTTTTCAGCATGATAACGATTCTAAGCATACTGCTAATGCAGTGAAATCATGTTTGTAGAAAAAAACAGCTGATAAAACACTGATAGTCATGGACTGGTCTCCACAGAGTCCATACCTGAATATTATAAAGGCAGTATGGGATCACCTGGACAGAGAAAGAAATAAAAAAGACAACCTAAATCTAAAGAAGAACTCTGAAAGAAGCCTGGTATAATATACCAGAAGATTACTTCAGAAAACTTCAGGACAGTCTCCCCAAGAGTTCAAGATGTGCTTAGTTCCAATGGAGGTCGCACTAAATACTGACTTTTGCCTGAAGAAGTCCTTTTGGTCTGAATTTTTTTATGTTTTTTTAAATATTTTGTGTACATATTTCCTGTTTGTATCTTAATAAAGAGACTGAAAATAAATATGGATGGCCATTAAAACTTTCTAATGGTGGCCTAAGATTTTTGCAAATCTATTGATGGAGAGACCACTTCTGTGGGAAACCAGACTAACCACTGATAAAATCCACTTCACAGTTCTACACTTCTGGAAAAAGGGCAGTGGACAGGGAAGATTAAATCTCTTTTACCCAAACAGATCTAAGATATCACCTGCATAGCTAGGTGACAGCAAGTCTTACCTTAGAGATTTTTACCTTTCTGGAAGAAGGACCATGACTGAAAAACTAAAAAAAAATGCTTGGAGCTTCAAGAAGTTTATCAGAAACTACCAGCGCTCCTCAAGACTCCCAGACAGCGCTCCCATTAAGAAGTCTGATATCTGAATTGAGGAGTTTACCATAAGTGGTTGTCAGTCGATGCAATCTAGGAAGGTGCTGCATAAGAAAATAAGAAAAAAGGACATGCTATACAAATATATAAAGGACAAGCTTAAAAGTGAGAAAACCAGCACTCACAACTGGATTCTAACTCTAAAAACGTTCTGTTTACAAAACTGGGCTAAGCAAGACCTAACCTGCATACAGTGATCACCTACACCTATGCAGCCCTTCTTACAATGTATATGTGCTGTATCTCTTATGTACAGATCTATATATTACAGGAGAGAATGGATGTGCATATAACAGAGTATAATACCTATATGGAATTAGCAAGAAAAGCACATGTAATAAGCATGTTTTGTCTATATGGAAAACCACAATGCATACAGTGTGTGTGTGTGCGTGCGCACACGTGCGTGTATATATAAAAATATATATATATACAGAGAGAAGTGCACTCACAGGAACGAACAACTGGCTCAATAACATTGTTAGCCTGTTCTATGGCGATTTACCACCTGGGTGCAACTTTTTAGCCCAGTAATGCTTTTCACAGAGTAGAACTTTCCTGTAGTATATCAGTCTGATCCCGCCTATTACGGTCAGTCCAGCGCCGAAATACCAGGCAATTCCTCTCTGAACAAAGAAGTTGCACCCAGGTGGTAAATCGCCATAGAACAGGCTAACAATGGTATTGAGCTGGTTGTTCGTTCCTGTGAGTGCATTTCTCTCTGTGTGTATTTATTCTCCCTATGGGAAAAAGGGGAAACCAGACGTGGACTCCTTGCTCAGTGTGCTTAGAGGAATACTGCTACACCTCACTGACGAGGCCCAATGAAGGCCGAAACGATCGTCTGGGGTTGCTTTGTTCCTTGTTCAGAGAGGAATTGCCTGGTATTTCGGTGCTGGACTGACTGCAATAGGCGGGATCAGACTGATATACTACAGGAAAGTTCTACTCTGTGAAAAGCATTGCTGGGCTAAAAGAAGTTGCACCCAGGTGGTAAATCGCCATAGAACAGGCTAACAATGGTATTGAGCTGGTTGTTCGTTCCTGTGAGTGCATTTCTCTCTGTGTGTATTTATTCTCCCTATGGGAAAAAGGGGAAACCAGACGTGGACTCCTTGCTCAGTGTGCTTAGAGGAATACTGCTACACCTCACTGACGAGGCCCAATGAAAGCCGAAACGATTGTCTGGGGTTGCTTTGTTCCTTGTTCAGAGAGGAATTGCCTGGTATTTCGGTGCTGGACTGACTGTAATAGGTGGGATCAGACTGATATACTACAGGAAAGTTCTACTCTGTGAAAAGCATTGCTGGACTAAAAGAAGTTGCACCCAGGTGGTAAATCGCCATAGAACAGGCTAACAATGGTATTGAGCTGGTTGTTTGTTCCTGTGAGTGCATTTCTCTCTGTGTGTAAATATATATATATATATATATATATATATATATATAAATATTGTATATACACACACACATACATATATACACATTTAGACACGTATATGTATGTATAAATACAATATAGCCCTTTGCAGTCACCTTGTCATAAACCATATACCTTCGAACGATTATAAATATATATATTTATTTTATATTTATATGAATAATTTTTAGCAGATAGTGTTTGTATAAATGTAACTATTTTTTTAAATGTACTACCCTTCAGGCGAGGGTTTCAGTTGCGCTAACTTGACAAGTGTAAAATGCGATTGAGCTCTCTTGATCGCATTTACTTTCAACTTATATTACATGCAATATTGCCGATGCGCACAAAAATCCGGTATCGCTCACGCACAACATTTAGCACACAACTTGTAATCTAGCCCAAGGTGTTTCCAATAACTTGTTGCTCTAGAGTTTCAATGTATGGGAAGTTGTTCCTTGCAGTTTACTTTTGTGTATGAAATAGCTATCTCTGCAAAGTCCACTATATATTCGTTGTGCCTGCTTACGCAAAGATAAATACTCAGAGCTAGATTCTCTGGTGCTTTCTAGTCTGGCAAGATTCTATAAAATTCCTTGTTAGTATTATAAGCCCCCCCCCCCCCCCGGGATTGCTTTAAAGTAGGCTGACCATATTCCTGCTTTAAAAAGGGACACATATGAAAAATACATATGTCAGGGTTCTTATACAAAACATTTCTTTAAACAGCCCTGAAAACAGCCCTGACATATGTATATTTCATAGGTGTCCCTTTTTAAAGTGGCAATATGGTAACCCTACTTTAAAGGCACTTGGGAAATGTGGGTCTCACTTAGGGGAAGTCACTAATATTCTTTATTTGAAGGAGAGAAACTTTCTTTATAATATAGTTCTCAGTAAAATAAGATGGTGATTTTCCTCCATGCGCATAATTTTTTAAGGAATTGGGAACATTTTACTACCCTTCACAGACCACATCTATTGCATGAGCTATTTCAAATGTCAAAATAACAGTAAAGGAACTATTTGTAAACAATGTAATACCGTCCAGCAGATAAAATAGATCATTGGGAATACATTAAAGGGGAGAGAATATAACAGTACACTGTCACTTAAATGTACTACAAGTGGGGCTAAATAAATAATGTGTATTGCAAAGCTGCTTTACTATGCTAAATTAAAAATTTTATATCAAAACCTCAAAATGTTAATGTCCCTTTAAACCCATTTCTGCCAACGTTTTTATTTGGCTTATTTTTATGGGCTAGAAGCCTTTTTTGTGTGAAGCAAGCAGCCAATTTGCTATCATTGTGAACCCGAATTTATCAGTTACATCTGGTTATATACAAAATAATTCTGTAATCCAAAAAGAAAACATAAACATTCACCCAATAAATACAAGTCAGGGAATGCTGAGCTCTGTTATCCCTCACTTGTATCAACCTATCTGACAAGTCAAATAGAATATTGTCCGTGATTAGGGTTACCAGGTGTCCAGTAGTTAACTGGACAGTGCAGTATTTTACCAGAGAGTGTCCAGTAACACTTCTAGAAAAATACTGGACACCTGATATTTTAGGTCCCCTGCGTGGCAGCTAAATTTTAAAGGCCTCTTATTCCTCTATGGATTTTAAATATGTAACTAAAGGGTAAAAAAAAATTGCTGTCTTATAGGTTACTGGTACTCATTGTTATTGCTATCTTTGTGTTACTTTTAGTCACTGGGGTGAAATCTCTACTTTGGTTTTACTGGCAACTGTGTGCTACTAGCAGTCAAAGTAATAGGAGGGGTCAAATCACTGTAGTTTGTGTCTTACTGGTAGCTAAGAGAATGAAAAAGTGGGTGGGGCCTAACAAAGCTTTGGGGTTGGGCCATTGTGTGACCCACCTACCACTTTTACCCAATCATAGGTCTACAGATTGTCCAGTATTTTTGTAGAGGGCAACCAGCAACCCTACCCATGACAGACCATAGAGAAAAGGTGAGGTAGATGGTGCAAATTATACTATATATCATATCTGAAGTCACTAGTGATGTCATTGATGATGTCATCAATGTCATGGATGATGTCATGCAATGCTCCCAAGGGGGGGAGTGGAGACAGTTTAATACAAATTTCCTTGATTTTAATGTTTGCTATAAAACAAACACTGGGCTTTGATTATTTAAGGAAACTATGTTTATATATATATATATATATATATATATATATATATATATATATATATCAACCCTATACCAGAAGGAAAGCCAGAAGCAAAAAAAGACCAACTGCAATACACAGCATATTAAGGAAATAATATTAAAAACACACATTCCAAAATCTGTACAACAAAGGGAAAAAAAATAAACGTACCTTCAACTGTAATGTGTTTTTCCCTAACCTTTGTGTTGCTGCTTTTGATATTGCTTGTTTCATGTTGAGTGCACCAATATGCTCTGAAATTTAATTTAAAAGAAAGATAAAAAAAAAAAAGTTATCTTTCTAAGAACTAAAACAAAGTCCCTGTGTATAAGGCAATGCTTTAAAATAAGCCACAACTGGTGCCAGAAGACAGCTCATTCAAAGTATAAAAGCCTACAGGGATCTTCCAAAAAATGTAAGATACCTTGCAGTAAAACAAAGCCTAGAAACTGTAATCCTCTTACTGCAACTGCACATCTGCCAAATTGGCCTAGAACATAACACTTGGGGTTAATATCTCAAAGCATCAGCTAAACTGCATGTAACAGTAAAAGGAAATATTCCAAATCGCAGATGGGTTGGTATAAATAGCCTGGCTTTATTCTAGTAACAGTTAGGGGAATTCCAGCCAGTAGGAAAGACTAGCCTTGGTGTTGTGATGGCTTGAAAATTAAACAAAGATGATTTTATACATACAATCTATCCTCACATCAAGCTGTTTTTAAATAATAAATTAGGAGAAACAACACACTGCAATTAAGTGTTTTACCTAAATGTTATCTTCACAATTAAAATAATAAATTAAAACTTTGTTTTAAAAATATAGTCTATATGTATTTTATTTTACATCTCCATTTTTTAACAAAGGAAAAAATATAAATTAATAGATATGGCTATATCTCAATATACAATGAAAAGCATTGCAGCAGATGAGCAGCGATGTGTAAGGAATATCGGCCTGGCAGAGGCATTTATTATGGGATGTAAGGGAGATAACTTGCAGCTAGGGAGGCTGGAGAGGATGGAGTTGCAATAATCCTAGCTGGAAATGATGAGAGAGTGGATTAAAGTCTTAGTTGTGTCTTGTGTAAGGAAGTGGCAAATTTTGGAGACATTTTTGAGGTGGAGGAAGCAGAAATTGACCAAAGACTGGATGTGGGGAGTGAAAGAGAGATCCGAGTCAAGTGTGACCCCAAGACATCAGGCATACAGGGTAGGGGTAATGATGTTACTATTAATAGTTAGAAAAAGTTGAGGGTTAGGGATTTTGGAAGAAGGGGGGAAAATAGGGAGCTCAATTTTGGAGAGATTCAGTTTAAGGTAGTGAGAGGACATCCAGGATGAAATATTAGAAAGACAGTAAGTGACACGAGTTAGTAAGGAAAGGGATAGGTCTGGTGCAGAGATGTAGATTTGGATATCATTAGTATACAAATGGTATTGAAACCCATGGGACTGTATTAAGGAGCCAAAGGATGATGTATAAAATCAAGAAGAGAAAGGGGACCAAGGACAGAGCCTTGAGGTACCCCAACAGAAAGTGGTAAAGGGTCAGAGAATGTGCCAGAGAAGGTAACACTAAAGGTCCAGTTGGACAGGTAAGAGGGGAGCTACAAGAGAGCTGTGTCACAGATGCCGAAAGATTGGAGGGTTTGGAGCAAGAGAGTGTGGTCAACAGTGTCAAAGGCTGCAGACAGATCGAGAAGGATTAACAAAGAAAAGTGGTGTTTTGATTTTGCTGTAATTAGGTCATTTACAATTGCAGTTTCTGTGTAGTGTTGTGGGCGAAATCCAGATTGCAGTGGATCAAGGAGGGAGTTTAATGTGAGGAAATGTGATAAACATGTATATACAAGCCTTTACATAGGTTCTGTTAATTGCACTCAAGCAGTTAATGCACAATACTACCAATATTTTTGCTCTCCACTTGTAGTTGGAACCAGGCAGATGTGTGCATTTGCAAGATGGTAGCAGGGGGGATATCAAATATTTCCAACAAAGAATGGCAAAACCAAACCATTTTTCAAATCAGAATATAAATGTAATATAAATAGTTTAACGTGTTTTAGCCATCGCTGGCTTAAAAGGATATTAACCCTTTCGCTACTAAGCCTTTTTTCACCCTATTGCTGAGCTTTTTTTTGCCATCTATATTTAAACCCTATTGTAAGTCAGATTTCTGTGAGTGACCAAAACAAATTATATATAGTTTTTTTCAGCAGGCCTAACAGAGTCACAATATGCACTTATTATATTTACAATTCATGGCATGCGAGATAACTGCAGCAAAAACAAAGAAAAATATTTTAGTAAATAATATTAAAAAAGGCCCAGTCACCACTGCTGTGACTGATCACCATACTAAATTGTCATCAAGGGTAGCCACATGGGAAATAGGGGCCCATACACATTTTTGTGGGGTTATAATGTAAATTAGAGAGGCCCCATTGAACAGTACAGAAATAAAAACACTTTTCTTCTTTCTTGTTACCACAGTGATCACCTAGCTATACAGACAAAATTCATATCTTTTTTTAAGAGAGGGAATTGTCTAAATGAAAATAAACTTTTTTTACAGGTCTCTGACATACCAGATTTTTTATTGCGCATATAAAATAACATCCCCAAGCATATCCCACTGTATTATTTACTTCATTTTTAAAATAGCTGCTTTCCAATACCCCTCAAAGACCACAGGTAATTCTATTTCAAATAATGGTTCTTGGATGTTTGCAGCTGCTAAGGGAGTAAATATCAATGGGTTTGAAGAACACCCCCCCCCCCCACCCCATCCAGCTCCCTTGCAGCTACCAGTGCATCCAGGTTCAGCTCCTTTGTGATGTCACCACATGCATAAGTGGTGACATAACTGCCACTTCCATGTAGCCTGGAAGTGGCACACACTAGACCACCAACAATCCGTGACCTGTAGTGCAGGGGAACCTTGAAAGCAGCATTTGATCAGCGATCCCCCTGCATGACAAAAAAGTGCTCCTCATGCACCTGCGATGGGCATCAAAGGGTTAAACAACTCTTGCTTTTATGTACAAAATGTTCTTTGTTCCACTCTCCCTAAACAGTCCAAAAGGCAAATTCTATAATAATCAAATAGCTGGTTAAGGCAGATTTAGCTTTTTGGAATCATGAGAAACAGCACAATTTTATGTATTCACATAAACATTCTATACATTTCATTATGTTCAAGACATTTAACGTGCTTTTATATGAAAACAGATTAAGTATGAATCGTCTGCTCACCTTTTTGTAAACACTATAAAAATCTGTAAAAGACTTTTTTTTTTAAAAAAAAATAATCAGTTCACTGGTTTACCAGAGCCAATAAAAACAGTGACCTTCTTCAGTTACTGTAAAGGTACCTGGAAATTTAGTGCAGCATTTTTTCTTGCTTTGCATTTTTATCACTTTTGTTTATCCTATTTTAAGTGTTTGAAGAATCTGGGTGGGTATATAATTATATTTATAGTAAATATGTAAGCACATTTACAGCTATCATGCAAAGACACTAATTATTAATATTAAATTCAAACTTTATTAAACCACAATAACAACTTCAAAAGTAAATAAAAAACATCAAAAAGACTTTTAAAAACAAATGAAGATGTTAGAATAAAAGAACATGCCTAATGCTATCTAATAAGAACACACAGCTTCTATGCTTTCGGTTCTAGTAAAGCGTTTCATTGTAAGCCTGCATGCCAGAGCACGCCTTTTTGTGATGTTACAGTATTTCTTGTTTGTTCCAGCAGGCACGTGGTTTATTGATTACAATAGGAAGTTGCTACAATAAATCTAGTTTAGCCAGTTAAGGGACACTACCAGCAGAGTTATGATGGAGATCAGATATGCGTGATGTGATTTTGAATTAGAATGTTTTAAAATAGAATATATATATCAGAAGAGAGAGAACAGCACTCCTGAGATAGAACAAAAGCTAGAAGAAGAAGAAGAAGAATTGCCTGGTATTTCGGCGCTGGACTGTCATTGGGCAGGGTCAGACTGATATGCTACAGGATATTTTTTCTCTGTGAAGGGGCATATTGTGCTAAAAGAACGCGCACCCTGAGTTGCAATTGAAATGAACAGGCATGGAAGTTATTCTAGCTTTTGTTCTATCTCAGGAGTGCTGTTCTCTCTCTTCAAATATATATATATATATATATATATATATATATATATATATATATATATATATATATATAGATAGATATAGATAGATAGATAGATAGATAGATAGATAGATAGATAGATATACATACACACACATACATACACATATATACATATAAAGTTACACATGATTGTTAATCACTCATTTATAAAATAAATATAATATATATATATATATATATATATATATATTTATATTTATTTGAGCTACATCACATTTCAACTTTAACATTAACAACTGGTAGCTACATAAATATATTTTTTTCTATGTTTGTCTTTTTTCATTTCCATCACAATTTTATCTTTTTGGTCTTTCCTTATTTCCAAATACCCCCCCCCCCCCCGCTCTATTTCCTCTCTCATTTTTCTATGTTTTTGCATTAAAAGCAAGTAAAAACATGAAATTGACTATACAAGGCATTAACAGCCTGCTAACCAACACTGGAATATTATATATATATATATATATATATATATATATATATATATATATATATATATATATATATATATATATATATTATTCTTAGTTAGGTAAAATACAATACATACACTTTACTGCACGTGTTTTTTATGAATTCTGCAAGATACTTGCAGGGGTTAAACACAGTTACATTGCTGTAACAAACTATAGCAGATTATTACATTAGACTATATCATTTAATGATGTTTAATATGCATGACAAACGTTTTGTTTTGTTTGTTTTTTTGCAAACAAAATATGTGTTTTATTATAATCTTATTGGATTATATTAACATTCAGAAAAACTAGTGTATTTAACCTTAAGTCAGATTTAAAAACAATATTTAAGTAGCGGATGCATTACTAAATATTCTTGAAGAAGAAAAAAACAAATAATTTCTTTATATCCTCCTGTTTTGCTACTTCCTCTATTATTATCATCATCAAGAACATTTTCTACTAATGCATAAGTAACTACAATCATATGCAAACTCAGTACATGTTTAAAAATCAAATCTTGAACAGTAATATTGGTATTTACAATTTATTTTTTTAACGCCAGTTTGCGTCTCAGTGGGTGTGTGCTTTTCTGGCACTGAAAGGGTAATACAGTTCCTTGACACACTAACCTTAAATTGACTTCTGCTCAGGAAAAGACAAAACACACTTCCTGGAATCCTAAATCAACTCAGCATAATATCTCCATTAAAAAGGAAATTGTAAATGGTTTAAACACAATCCAACTGTTCTAACCTGCTCTGGTCATTCAGAGAACTGAAGCAACACAGTAGTAAAAGTGTCAGTGTGACTTTAGTTATTGAATTACTTAAAAAGATTAATAAACAAAATGCCAAGCTGCAGCCCCACTTACTGTTGCATATAGCACATGGCCTTCATACTATGCAATGAGAAGCCACAGATATACACACACAGTTTGGTAAAGCTACCGTAATTTGCTGCCCCTAAACAAATGGGCAAAAAAAATTGCCACCCTCCTGAAAACTTGTAGCTTCAGTAGGGAAGTATTTGGAAGAACCTAGGTATAAAGCAGAGCACAGCAGAGGAGAGGAACGTCACGAAGCAAAGTTATGATTAGTGCTGGGGTTATGAGCAGTGTAAGAAAGATGAGAAAGGGAAAATTGCACTTTGAGACATTAAAGCCATTTTTCCTATATGAATGGTGCATATTAGCAAATAATCTCAGGCTGTAGAATTAATTATCCACAATCAGGCAAGGATTTACAGAATAAAAGATAGCTGGTATCCAAAGGGAGAGGGAAAAATATAAAAATGTATTAGGCGGAAAAAGTCTACTCCTATTAAAAATAAAAAATAAAAAAAATTGAATATTTTTTTGTCAGGTTTTTTTTCCCCCTTTTTACTTTAAGTGCAGTCAGCGCTTTGCCAAGAAAATAATCTTAACTGGATTAGTTGGATCCAAAATGTATTAATGCAACAAAGTGAGAAATTAAATATTTAATATAGAAAAAAAAAAAAGTTTAACTAGATTGTAAATTATCATGGGAATTGGGCCCTCAATTCCACCTGTATTTGTTTGATAAATGTTATCCTGTCTCTTAAAAATATTGTATCATCATTGTACTTTTATCTTTTGTACCCATGGACAGAATTTGTTGGCGATTATAAATAAAGTATAATAAAAATAAAATAATACCAGTGAACATAAAATTGATGTACAAATGTACAAAGTTAAAATTTGTAAAAATAATAAAAAAATAAATAAATGAGGCAAAATAGATTACATTTTTAATCCCGTAAAAGGGATAGCGTACTGTGATTTTTTTTTTTCATTTAATGTGTTCTCTATGATAATTGTTTACCTGCTAGATTGTATTAAATTGTTTACAACTAGTTCTTTTATCTTTATTTTGTCATTTGAAATATCTGTTGTTGTCTGTAGTATCCCCACCTATACTGAAAATGTCAATACTTAAGTACTGGCTATAGTAATGCTGTGTAAACAAAGGTTTAGAAGAAAATCATGCTCCCAGTAAGAGGTTGGACAGAGACGTACTAAAATGCTAATTTTCCATTGTTCTCTAAGTATTGGTCTCACTGTGTATAGAGAGATAAGCTAATGAGATCTGCTCTCCCTGCAAGCTCAGCCCATTTCATATGTTTTTATTTAATTAGCAGAAACAGCTGTTTCATATACAAAAGTATAACTAAATGGGCAATTTCCCATACATTTTAAACTCTGCAGCTGGTATAACAAGTAGACACATTAAGGGGAAACTCTTGGGAAACTTTGTATACAGATTGCAATATAACCTTTCCTCCTGCTCTTCCTTATATAAAGCAGGATGCTTCATAAAATGTTTCTGAAGTAAAGCAGCTAAACCAATTAGAGCAACAACAACAAAATCTTGTTCTGTAGCACATAGAATATGATCACTGTTTTATTGCAGAGTCTTGTGTGTGTGTGTAACTGCATTACAAATGTCAAATGTCCTTTCTTTAAACTCACTGAAAAAGTCATCTGTCCTGACATGCTAGTTGCTGGCTCGTTTCCCTGTTCCAGCTCCCACACCTTAAAAATAAAAAAAATTAAAAAAAAGACATAACAAAGAACTGCATAATACCAGTTATGCTATATAATGCAAGGACGGGCACGGTTTGTTAGCTTTAAAGCCTTAGGACAGGAAGCCACACCCTACTGCTCAGTAAGTGCCTGCCATTCATACAGTTAAGAAGCTACAAAGTGTAGCACTATATGAACAAGAAATTCATCATTAGATCTCGAGAATTAATACAAAACTATTAAACATATCATTCATACATTTTAAATATATTTCAAAGTGATCATCAAAATGTATTTATATTTCCTCAAAGAAACCAACATTTTTCAAAAGGACATGAAAGATGATTGTAATAACATTTTTAATTGTGTGTGGTTTAAAAAACATGCAATATACTACTCTCTCTATTTTGTTTTGCCCCTTTTCCTGTAACAAACTATAGTTTTTTGTTTTTTTTCAAATCTGAGAACTGGAAGTGCACAGTGAAGAATTATCAAGCCTAGACCTTCTACATAAAATAAGATAATGTAAAACAAATGCCTTGTCTATTTCAGTCTTGATCGGGTTCGCCAAATATAGTAAATGTTGAGGGGGAGTTTAACCACTAAAAAAAACAAATTATTGACAAGGTGTTATTGCATTCCAAACGTTTTCAATTTTGAATGGTATTTTATTTTATTACAAGAATAAAGAAAAGATTTGTAATTGTAAGGCGTTTCATATCCCTGTTAATCATATAAATCACTTTATTTGTAATACAATTACTTTAAAATAAAACATGTTAAAACTTTAAGGGTGCAATAAGGAGCACAACTACATCTACTGAAGCAATAAAATCACTAATGTATAGACCACTGGTTTTCAAACCTATCCTCAGGCCTCCCCAACAGGCCAGGTTTTAAAGGATTACCTTGGATGAGAGCAGGTAAAATAACCATGTTTACTAATCAGCTGATAATTTCACCCGTGCTCCAGTTCAGAAATCCTCAAAATCTGGCCTGTTAGGGATGACAGAGGACAGGTTTGAAAACCAGTGGTATAGACTATAGTATTGGTGTAGCAGAAACATATAGAAAACAAAAAAAATGATAATACATGTGGATAAACAGAGCATATTTTAGTTAAAGTGAAGAACAAACAAGCAGGTCCTAGAGCTAGAGAGAGGAATAAACTACAGCATCCTTATCCTACTGCAGATACAATACATATCTTCATAAAATATTGTTTCTGTTATCAAACTCCTTGTTTTTATGTTTGTCCCAATGGAATGAATCACATGGACTTAGCAATTAAAGAAATCTAGTTCTGTAGGATGCTACAATTCAGCAAAGCACAGACACAAAGCTTGTGGCCACGTTCAGTTACTTCTCAGTGATCACAATCATCTCTTGCAGGGCAAGAAAGAATGCAACATTTAACAGAGACGTTTCCTAAAAAAAAAATCCATTAAAAATATATCCAGCAAAAAAAAAAACCCCAATCCCAGTGGTTCATGACTTCCTTTTTTCACATGGCCAAGCTCTGTAAAGGATTTCACCAATGAACTGTCCACCAGATAGATACCATCTTCCATATGGAGGACAGTAAAACTACAGGACAGCTGCAGCTCCCATACTCTTAACAAACCCTGTTTCCTCCCCACTTTAGCTCAAAAGTTCCCTGTGTCTCCTCTTCATCTGAATAATTTCTACTGAAATGAAGTGTTGTAATTCCGACCATTATTATTTCTTTTTTGAAAGACAAACTTTTTTTTTTAAACCTATTAGATGAACTCCAGACATGTGCCCACTTCTGAATTTACCCTCCTGGTTTTCAACAAAGGATAATAAGAAAATGAAGAAAATTTGATAATAGATTAAAATTGTATGTTCTATCTCATTCATAAAAGAAAGATGTGGCATTTTATATCCCTTTAAAATCTGATTAAAAAAATAATCTGCTTTAAATAAAAAAAAAAAAAAAACATAATTTATGTAAGAACTTACCTGATAAATTAATTTCTTTCATATTGGCAAGAGTCCATGAGCTAGTGACGTATGGGATATACAATCCTACCAGGAGGGGCAAAGTTTCCCAAACCTCAAAATGCCTATAAATACACCCCTCACCACACCCACAATTCAGTTTAACAAATAGCCAAGTAGTGGGGTGACAAAGAAAGTAGTAAAAAGCATCAAAATAAAGAATTTGGAAATAATTGTGCTTTATACAAAAATAACCACCATAAAAAGGGTGGGTCTCATGGACTCTTGCCAATATGAAATAAATGAATTTATCAGGTAAGTTCCTACATAAATTATGTTTTCTTTCATGTAATTGGCAAGAGTCCATGAGCTAGTGACATATGGGATAGTATTACCCAAGATGTGGAACTCCACAGAAGAGAGTCACTAGAGAGGGAGGGATAAAAATAAGCCATTTTCCGCTGACAAAATTAATCCACAACCCAAAATATAAGTTTATTCTCATAAATGAAAAGAAAAAAAACTTAAACATAAGCAGAGGAATCAAACTGAAACAGCTGCCTGAAAATCTTTTCTACCAAAAACTGCTTCCGAGGAAGCAAAAACATTAAAACAGTAGAATTTAGTAAATGTATGTAAAGAAGACCAAGTTGCTGCTTTGCAAATCTGATCAACTGAAGCTTAATTCTTAAAAGCCCATTAAGTGGAAACTGATCTAGTAGAATGAGCTGTGATTCTATGAGGTGGGGCCTGACCCGACTCCAAATAAGCCTGATGAATAGAAAGCTTTAACCAAGATGCCAAGGAAAAGGCAGAAGCCTTCTGACCTTTCCTAGAACCAGAAAAGACAACAAATAGACTAGAAGTCTTCCTGAAATCTTTTTGTAGCTACAACATAATATTTCAACATCCAAAGAATGTAAGGATCTCTCCAAAGAATTCTTAGGATTAGGACACAAAGAATGTTGTTAGAATTCACAACCTTAGGTAGAAATTTAAATGAAGTCCACAAAACTGCCTTATCCTGATGGAAAATCAGAAAAGGAGATTCATAAGAAAGAGCAGACAATTTGGAAACTCTTCTAGCAGAAGAGATTGCCAAAAGGAACAACACTTTCCAAGAAAGTAGTTTAATGTCCAAAGAATGCATAGGTTCAAAATGAGGAGCCTGTAAAGCCTTCAAAACCAAATTAAGACTCCAAGGAGGAGAGATTGATTTAATGACAGGCTTGATACGGACCAAAGCCTGTACAAAAAACAGTGAATATCAGGAAGCTTAGCAATTTTACTGTGAAATAAAACAGAAAGAGCAGAGATGTGTCCCTTCAAGGAACTTGCAGACAAACCTTTATCCAAACTGTAAAATTCTAGGAATTCTAAAAGAATGCCAGGAAAATTTATGAGAAGAACACCATGAAATATAAATCTTCCAAACTTGATAATAAATCTTGCTAGAAACAGATTTATGAGCCTATAACATAGTATTAATCACTGAGTCAGAGAAACCTCTATGATTAAGCACTAGGTGTTCAATTCCCATACCTTCAAATTTAATGATTTGAGATCCTGTTGGAAAAACGGACCTTGTGACAGAAGGTCTAGCCTTAATGGAAGTTGCCAAGGTTGGCAACTGGACATCCGAACAAGATCCGCATACCAAAACCTGTGAGTTCATGCTGGAGCTACCAGCAACACAAACGATTGTTCCATGATGATCTTGGAAATCACTCTTGGAAGAAGAACTAGAGGCGGGATGATATAAGCAGGTTGGTAACACCAAGGAACTGCTAACGCATCCACCGCCTCCGCCTGAGGATCCCTGGACCTGGACAGGTACCTGGGAAGTTTCTTGTTTAGATGGGAAGCCATCAGATCTATTTCTGGAAGACTCCACATCTGAACAATCTGAAAAAAACACATCTGGATGGAGCGACCACTCCCTTGGATGTAAAGTCTGACGGCTGAGATAATCCACTTCTCAATTGTCTACACCTGGGATATGAACCGCAGAAATTAGACAAGAGCTGGATTCTGCAAAAGCAAGTATCTGAGATACTTCTTTCATAGCTTGTGGACTGTGAGTCCCACCCTGATGATTGACATATGCCACAGTTGTGAAATTGTCTGTCTGAAAACAAATGAACGGTTCTCTCTTCAACAGAGGCCAAACCTGAAGAGCCCTGAAAATAGCACGGAGTTCTAAAATATTGATTGGTAACCTCGCCTCTTGAGATTTCCAAACCCCTTGTGCTGTCAGAGATTCCCAGACAGCTCCCCAACCTGAAATACTTGCATCTGTTGTGATCACAGCCCAGGTTGTACGAACAAAAAAGAGGCCCCTTGAACTATACGATGGTGATCTAACCACCAAGTCAGAGAGAGTCGAACATTGGGATTTAAGATAATAATTGTGATATATTTGTATAATCCCTGCACCATTGATTCAGCATACAAAGCTGGAGAGGTCTCTTATGAAAACGAGCAAAGGGTATCGTGTCCGATGCTGCAGTCATGAGACCTAAAACTTCCATGCACATAGCTACTGAAGGGAATTATTGAGACTGAAGGTTCCGACAAGCTGAAACCAATTTTAATCGCCTAGTCTGTTAGAGACAGAGTCATGGACACTGAATCTATCTGGAAAACTAAAAAGGTGACCCTTGTCTGAGGAATCAAGGAACTTTTTGGTAAATTGATCCTCCAACCATGTCTTTGAAGAAACAACGCTAGTTGATTCGTGTGAGATTCTGCAGAATGTAAAGACTGAGCTAGTACCAAAATATCATCCAAATAAGGAAACACTGCAATACCCGTTCTCTGATTACAGAGAGTAGGGCACCGAGAACCTTTGAAAAGATTTTTGGAGCTGTCGCTAGGCCAAATGGAAGAGCGACTAATTGGTAATGCTGGTCTAGAAAAGAGAATCTCAGAAACTGAAAATGGTCTGGATGAATCGGAATATGAAGATATGCATCCTGTAAGTCTATCGTCTATCATATAATGAGCTGGAATAAGGGCCACACCTTCATGCAGACTTGGGGGCTGGCTTTGGTTTCTTAAATGGCTTGGATTTATTCCAACTTGAAGAAGGTTTCTAATTGGAACCAGATTCTTTGGGGGATTGGGTTTTTGTTCCTTATTTTGTCGAAAGGAACAAAAACGGTTAGAAGCTTTAGATTTATCCTTAGGTCTTTTATCCTGAGGCAAAAAAAACTCCCTTCCCCACATTGACAGTTGAAATAATTGAATCCAACTGAGAACCAAATACATTTTTACCTTGGAAAGAAAGAGATAGTAATCTCGATTTAGATACCATATCAGCATTCCAAGATTTAAGCCACAAAGCTTTTCTAGCTAAAATAGCTAAAGACAGATTTAACATCAATTTTGATGATATCAAAAATGGCATCACAGATAAAATGAATAGCATGTTGAAGCAAGCGAATAATGCTAGAAAAATCAGGATCTGTTTCCTGTTGTGCTAAACTTTCCAACCAAAAGGTTGATGCAGCTGCAACATCAGCCAAAGAAATGGCAGGCCTGAGAAGATAGCCAGAATATAAATAAGCTTTCTTTTGATAAGATTCAAGTTTCCTATCTAAAGGGTCCTTAAAGGAAGTACTATCTTCCATAGGAATAGTAGTATGTTTGGCAAGAGTAGAAATAGCCCCATCAACTCTGGGGATCTTTTCCCAAAACTCCAAACTAACTGCTGGCTAAGGATACAATTTTTTAAACCTTGAAGAAGGGATAAAAGAAGTACCAGGCCTATTCCATTCCTTAGAAATCATATCAGAAATAGCATCAGGAATTGGAAAAACCTCTGGAGTAACCACAGGAGGTTTATAAACATAGTTTAAACGTTTACTAGTTTTAATATCAAGAGATCTAGTTTCCTCAATATCCAATGTAATCAACACCTCTTTTAACAAGGAACGAATATACTCCATTTTAAATAAATAAGTAGATTTGTCAGTGTCAATATCTGAGGTAGGATCTTGTGAATCAGATAGATCCTCGTCAGGGGAGGATAATTCAGTATGTTGTCGGTCATTTGAAATTTCATCAACTTTATGAGAAGTTTTAAAAGACCTTTTACGTTTATTAGAAGGCGGGATAGCAGACAAAGCCTTCTGAATTGCATCAGCAACAAAATCTTTTATATTCACATGTACATTAGATGTTGAAGGAACAACAGGCATTGTACTATTACTGATGGATACATTCTCTGCATGTAAAAGCTTATCATGACAACTATTACTGTATATACCACAGCTGGAGATATAATCTCCACAAATTTACAACAGATACACTTAGCTTTGGTAGAACTTATCAGGAAGCAGGGTTCCAACAGTGCTTTCTGAGACAGGATCAGATTTATACATCTTTCAAATGTAAGAGAAAAAAAAACATATAAAGCAAAATTATCAATTTCCTTATATGGCAGTTTCAGGAATGGGAAAAAATGCAAACAGCATAGCCCTCTGACATAGAAAAAGGCAAGAGGCACATAGGAATGGGGTTTTAAATAATGAAATTATTTGGCGCCAAGTATGACGCACAACGCAAAATGAAATATTTTGGTGCTAACAATATCCGGAAATGACACACTCGCGTCATTGCAGGCGCAACCTTGTGTAAAGAATTCAGCATCAACTAAGACGCCGGAAATTACGAACTTGCGTCACTCACCAGACGTACTTTCGCGCCAAAAAAATCTCGCGCCAAGAATGACGCAATAAACATCAACATTTTAGCTACTTTAATGAAAAAAGCAGTCTATTTGAAAAAAAGACTAAACCCCAGGTAAAAAAAATATTTTCCTAAATATGTTTTCCCAAATACTGATAGTCTGCAAAAGGAAATATACATAAACCTGACTCATGGCAAATATAAGTGCAATACATATATTTAGAACTTTATATTAATACATAAAGTGCCAAACCATAGCTGAGAGTGTCTTAAGTAATGAAAACATACTTACCGAAAGACACCCATCCACATATAGCAGATAGCCAAACCAGTACTGAAACAGTTATTGGTAGAGGTAATGGAATATGAGAGTATATCGTTGATCTGAAAAGGGAGGTAGGAGATGAATCTCTACGACCGATAACAGAGAACCTATGAAATAGATTTCCCATGAGGAAAAACATTGCATTCAATAGGTGATACTCCCTTCACATCCCTCTGACATTCACTGTACTCTGAGAGGAATCGGGCTTCAAAATGCTGAGAACCGCATATCAATGTAGAAATCTTAGCACAAACTTACTTCACCACCTCCATAGGAGGCAAAGTTTGTAAAACTGAATTGTGGGTGTGGCGAGGGGTGTATTTATAGGCATTTTGAGGTTTGGGAAACTTTGCCCCTCCTGGTAGGATTATATATCCCATACGTCACTAGCTCATGGACTCTTGCCAATTACATGAAAGAAAAAAAGATTTTGTTTTCTTTAAAAAATCATTGATTTGTATCCACCTGTTAACGACGTAAAAACCAGCAAACTGTCACTGGTATTTAAAGGGACAGTCTACTCCAAAATGTTTATCGTTTAAAAAAAATAGATAATCCCTATATTGCCCATTCCCCAGTTGTGCCTAAACAATATGGATATAATAATGTACTTTTTACCTCTGTGATTACCTTGTATCTAAGCCTTTGCAGACAACCTCCTTATCTCAGGGCTATTTATTTATTATCTATTTACTTGCATTTTAGCCAATTAGTTCTGTGTCCTGCACAACTCCATGGTTGTGAGCACAATGTTATCTATATTGCCCACATGAATTAGCAGTCTTGTGAAAAGCTAATAAAAAAGCATGTGATAAGAGGCTGTCTGTAGTGGCTTACAAACAGGCAGAAATGTAGAGGTTTAAATGTTAGAAAAGTATAATAATATAACAATATTGGTTTTGCAAAGCTGGGGAATGGGTAGTAAATGTGTTATCTATCTTTTTAAACAATAACAATCTTGGTGTAGACTGTCTCTTTAAAACCTTCAGCAATTATAATTGTATACACTTTTTTATTTTTAGCATTAAATCTTGAAGACTAATGGTAGACTAAGCTCTCTCTCTCATACATATGCAAGAATAGAGTAATACTTTATTGAAACACTACAACATAAGGAATACAATGACTACACTGTATCAGTAAAATAGACTTATACAATATAGAGAGAGCTATACCATATAAAAAGGGATAATTACTTTTTTTTTTTAAATGGCTCCCATTGTTTGCTCACCTAGAGATAATACCTCACACTTCATTCAGTTTGATTCCCAGGACAATCACATACATCTAATTTCATTATGTTGTTGCTCCCTGGGGCTTATGGTTCTCATTTACTTTACTGAAAAGTAAATTCAATTGCAGCAAAAGAAATGCGGAATATTATTTGCATGACTAGGCTGTGGAATATTATCTGTTTGTTCAACTGCATTGTCTGAGTCTATTCACTTTACAAAGGTCAGCAAATGTACTTTATTAATATGCATTTTATCAATGAAACATGGGTTAGTGATTTTTAAAGGGATAGTCTATTTATTTATTTTTTATTGTCTGAAAATATACTATAAACAAGGCCTTTACTACCCATTTCCCAGTTTTGCACATCCAACAATATTATATACTGTATAACCTCTAAATATCTGCCAGTTTCTAAGCCCCTGTATGCCATCTGTTATTCTCAGTGCATTTTGCTAGCTAGATAACATTGTGCTCACTCCCATGGAGTTATGCAGGAACCAACACTAATTGGCCAAAGTGCAAGTTTGTAAAAAGCAATGAGATAAGGGGCAGTCTGCAGAGGCTTAGGTACAAGGTAATCACAGAGTTAAAAAGTAGAATAATATAACAGTGTTGGTTATAGAAAACTGGGGAATGGGTAATAAAGGGATATTTAAAAAAAAAAAAAAACAATAACAATTTTCAAGTAGATTGTCCTTTTAAGAGGATTTGTTTTACTCCTAGATTGTTTAATTGTAGAGAAAGCTGGTATTGCAGAAAGGACTAAATAGAGCTACTAGGACTACTTTGTGTTTAAAAAACAAAACAAAAAAACTCTGATGTCTGAAAGTCTGTAGCAGTATAGCACCAATTTTGTTTTTCATTCAGAAGCTGCACTGACCGCCCCTGGCCTAAAAGTTTTTTTATTTTTTATTTATTCAATTTAGGAAAGGCAGAAGTGATAGCCAATCAGGTGCTGTACTATCCTCCCCACAGACTATAACAAGATCAAAATATTGCAGCTTGAACATAATCTATATCCTCTAATTCAGATATGCAGGACAGCACACCTGTATATAGCACATATGATACAGCATCCTCTAAAAAAAGATGTGCAGTATAGCAAAATTAAACATAATAATAATAATAATACTACTACTACTAATAATAATAATAATAATAATAATACTCTTTAGGCAAGTGATCCTTTACCTATGAATTAGAGACTAAACTGACTATGGTAGTTTGCGTTGTCTGCCATGAGTATAAAAAGACAGGTTTAGGAGGAATCTGATTACTTCCTAGTACCTGCTAGATTAAGAAAGACGCTGGTCCTGATTGCAAATCTATTTTCCTACAGTTTGTGCCTATACTTTCAAGCTTAAACAAAATTCCTGCGAACGGAGCCGTAATAGGAAACTCAGAGCTACACTTTAAACCAAGAATACGTTTGTACATCTGCATATCTTTGCATGTGAACCACATGCTTCCTTTTATATTTTGAATATATGGGATTATTGTTGCAGGCTACTTTGATGAAGATTTAATTTGTAAAACACTTGTAGTTACTTTTTTTTTCTTTCTTGTTTCGGTTTGCCCCATTGCTTACAATGGAATCCTCCAACAAGCAGACTGAGACCTTTCATAGTGTGATTAAACTGATCAAGCACAGATTTGTGTGGTTCAGACATGTTCTCTGGATTTTTGACTAGAAAGTTAACACAATAGACTCTATGGGGTAGATTTATCAATGTCTGTCCGACATGATACGCTGTAGCGTATCATGTCCGTCAGACATCGCTGAATGTCGACAGAACATCACCAGGACTGCTTGTGCAATGCTGCCCCCTGCAGAGGGGGTATCAATCAGTCCAATCGTATAGGATCAGGCGGATTGAAGACCGCAGCCTCAGAGGCAGAGGAAAAGTTATGGAGCAGCAGTCTTTAGACCTCTGCTTCATAACTGAAGGCTTGCGCGGAAACAAAGGACATTTGGCTCTTGTTAAATCTACCCCCATGTATTAAGCAGTATAAGCTGCTTTGGAGTCCTTGCATGACAGGTTTGCATATGTGAGACTGCTTCCCACAATGAAAGAAGCAGCAATTATCAGACCACTGCTTCTTAAATCTCCACCCCCTCTGACTCGGCGGAGAGCTATCACACAAACACGCTCTCTCTGGATGAGGGACAAGCCCTTCCCGCACGTAAGGTAAGAGGGCGACATTAAACACTCGGTTGAGTGTGTAATAGTAAATACAGGCAGCGGACCCTGCCACAAAGCTGTGCAGACAAGTTCTCAACTTGAGAACCATGTCCACATGGCCGAACATCTGGTCCTGTATGCCTGTATTTGGCGCAAAAATGCTAGGCTGTGTTTTCTGCAGCAACTAACGCATGTTGCAAAGAGTGCCACACAAGACAACATACACCTGTTATTTGTGCTGATTTTTAATAACAGGAGCTCATATTTGATACTGATTTCCTTTTACGCTAAACTTGGAGTAGAGCTTTATAAGTTATAGGACTGGAACAAGTACTCTTTCTACTTGTAACCAATGGACAAAATATTAGAACATAAATAGGCGTAAACTAATATGTTGTAACATTTGAAATACTTTGTAACATACATTGTATGTTTATATAGAAATTTCAATATTTTGCAAATGTTTACAAATTAATAATTCCAATATAACAAATGAGTTACTGAAAACATAATCACCACTAAGCTAAAATTCTCGAATCTATCCCCAGCACTTAAAGCAATGTGTGCAACTCTTCAATTCTGTGTGGGATTAAGTATTACTTAAATACGTATCCATTTTTGTAATTTAAAGCAAATGCATTATCATTCATTTGTTTCTTTAAATAGTTAAACATACTTAATTGAGCGTGCTGCAGAGCCATGCTAACCCCCTCCTCTTCATCACACAGCCCCGGCATGCACTAATCCTCCTGTTAGCACGTCCGAGGCTGTGTGAAGAATTGGAGCGAATTAGCATGGTTCTACAGTGCGCATAGGTAAGTATTTTAGTTGCTACAGGTGATCTTTTTCACCTATAGAAGTGGAACATGTACATTCATCTGCATCTTGATCATTTTTCCCTTTTTATATTACAAATCTCAACATTGCTGCGGTTCTTTAAAACAAGACACAAAAGTTTAATAAAGATAAAAAAAGAAAGCAATAAACCTTGTTCTGTTCTAAACATGATTAAACTTATGGATATAAAATAGGTTATATTTTGTAGCCAGCATTAAAGTATAAACAATGTGTTATAGGTCTATGAACTTTCGGATCAAAAGCTTTGCGCTATTAGATGACAGCTTTAAGTTTTAGACTCCCTGGAGCAACAATCCGTTACAAGTCATGCAGGTGGTTAATGGTTGATTTTATCTGAATCTGCAGAAGTCTAACAACTCTTTTAAGTTACACTAGTAGTGAAGGGAATTCTAACAAAGTTTCACGTTTCCCTCCAGCAGAGAAGTTGCTGTTTAATTCTGCGGCTATGCAAATTGCACTGGAAGTGGAGGGATTAATTAAAACAGCTCTGCATGTCTCTTTAGCAATAAAAGAGTTCATTACTACTGCTCTGTGGGTCTCTTCAACAGTGAAGAGTTTAATTCTGACTGCTTTGGTGTTCTCCGGAAGATATAATATTAATAATGAACCACATCTCAATTCCCTTTAACAGCGGATACTTCATAATTGATGAGTACCAAGGTGTGAGAAGGCAAAATAATAAATGTAATCTTGTTCAAAGAGATAAACAACTTAACCAAAATGAAAGTTAATGCCCTAAATGGTCTAAAATAAATATGCTAAACTAAACATTATGTACGTAGCTTAGCAAACACATAAAAATAACGGTCAGTTGTGTGCTAAACAAATCTATTTCTTGTAAAACAGTTTAAGCATATTTTCTATTATTAATAAATACTGTAGTGTCCTTTTATCAGACCCCCCCCCCCACACACACACACACACCACGTTAAAGGGACAGTAATAGTAGTATTTTATATAGGTTTAGTAAAACTACTTTTAAATATACTGTCATTATTTTATTTTGCCCCCTTGTTATGTAATTTACCTCTGAAAATTGTGGATTTTTACAATTTTCAGAAAAGGAAATACTCAATGCATATAGAAACTGCAAAACAAGGCACTTCATACAGATATAATGACCTTTGCTAGCCTTGTCAGCTGCAGACTCAAGTCCAAATTGGCTGCTCCAAATAAGGCAAGTGGGCAAGATGTCAACCAAGTTTCATTTAAAAAAATAAATAGATATGTTATTCTATAGCAAGACAACAGAATTGTCTTGTAATTACAAAGTATTTACAGTCCCTTTAACCCAAACCCCCCACCATAACAATATACATAACAGCACCCTAACCACAGCTTCCCCAACCACAATCACCCACTGTCTCTCAGTATTCCAGAAATCCTTCTGGTAGGTGTCCGGTTTCTTATCGCCAGTAACAACATGTGCATTCCTTCCTACAAGTGTTTCTCTTTTTCACTCACTCATTTTTGTTCATTGTGGGGGATCTGGGTAAAGCTGGAATGTTTATTTGCATTAGCGCACTGATTTTCAAACCTGTCCCCAGGCCCCCCTAACGGGCCACAGTTTAATGATATCTGAACTGGAGCACAGGTAAAATAATAAGCTGATTAGTAAACAGTTATTTTACCTTCTCTCAGCTAAGGTAACACTGAAAGTGAGGCCTGAGGACAGGTTTGAAAACCAGTGCATTAGAGGAAGTTAAGCTTATGGATAACTGCATGGAATGGATTGGGTGAGCACTATTTAGGGTAAATCAAAGTGATTTTTGATCCTCTGCTAAAACCATTTGTTCAAATTGCATTTAAGAGTGTTTTTAAAAAAAGAGGATCAACAGGAGCACTGTTGGCTGCTAAACATAATAGAGTCACATGATATGTTTGCTGCTTCAATAGCCAATGCTACTATAGTTGCCACACTAGAATACTAGAGTATTAAGAGCTTACACACCACTGCTGACTATAGATTGTGCTTCTGCTCTCACTATTAATAGCAGATCGTATATGTTCTAGTCCAAAAATAGTTGCAGAGTTGCTTTCTATTGTTTGCAAAAGCAAGTATGTTAGGATTAGTAATACTTGCTACACTACATGTCATATGCATGGCTGTGCATTTAAAATAACACTACACATCCCTCCGTGAGATATAGAATATAGCTAACAGTCTGTTAAAATGTATCATTTCTAGAATTCTGTTACGTGCATCAGAACTGCATTACTACTTTGGAAGTGGGTTGTATGCTCCATATTTGCTCATACAAACTGTGACTATGCTCTCTTTTTTATACTAAATTTATGAACATACCTAGCTGTGTTGTCTGTGGACTAAAACACAGATTGGCCCCCCAAATAAGGCAAATGGTGGGTGAAATTAAAAAAAAAGATGTTAATTTGTCTTAAAAATGTTCAGGCTTTCCAAGTATCTTATTCGTTTGCAACACAACAGAAATGTTGTGTAATTACAAAGATGTGTACTGTCCCTTTAAATCTCATTCACACGATTTTTCACAATTAACCACGTTTTGCTAATTTATTCTGATTCTGATTTAACCCCTGTTCTCATTTGAGATATTTTACTTCAGTTAGTGTAACATACATTTAAATATGTTATACATTCAAAATCAAAATAGGAATCACTGATGTTTATATTGACTTGGACACAGGTAAGTGTGAATATTTTGGACAAA
Source organism: Bombina bombina (assembly GCF_027579735.1). Classification (NCBI taxonomy): domain Eukaryota; kingdom Metazoa; phylum Chordata; class Amphibia; order Anura; family Bombinatoridae; genus Bombina; species Bombina bombina. The sequence continues at coordinate 591,057,444 of NC_069504.1, forward strand.
ACCTGGTACTATAAGGCACTTTTATAAAGGTTGGCAAGGGTGAACCTGTATTAATGGTCTCACTTGTAATATGAGGCTGTAGTCTGATTTTCCATCCTTATTTTTTTCCTTCTGCTATACAAATCTTTATAAATCATACAGTATTTCATTCATCTACTGTACAATTATTCAAATTCATTTGCAATCCATTTTATGGACTTTAAAGCATATGAAACCCAAACATTTTCTTTGGTGATCTAAACAGAGCATACAATTTAAAAGGGATATTTCACCCAAAAATGTTCTCCAATTTAAATTGTTCCCAATTATCCATTTTACCTGCTGGAGTGTATTAAATTGTTTACAAGTAGCTCCTTTACACCTATTTTGGCCTTTGAAATAGCTGATTTAGCTTGTGGTATCTCAACTTATACTGAAAGTTTTGATACTGGTGTCTCAGCTATTAAATAGGCTAAGTAAACACAGCCAGCAGAAGAAATGACACTCCCAGTGGGGTGCAGGCTAGTTAAGTAATAACATGATAATTTTCCATTGTTCTCTCTTCAGTTTTATAGACAAATATAAGATAAGGAAACAAGTGTGTGTACACAAAGTGATAACATAATGAGATCTGATATTATCTGAAGCTCAACCCATTGTAATAGGCTGTGGTTTAAAAGCACAAAACCAGTTACTTCATATACACAAACCTGAAAATGCAATTTCTCATATGTTTTATTCTCTGCAGCTGGTATAACAAGTCATTAAAAATACATTAATATAGAAACAATTTTACAGTGTACTGTCCCTTTAAAACAAATAAATATTCAGAATCAGTTATGTTATTAAATGTGTTTCATTCCCATGGTATTCTGAGTTGACGAGATACCCAAGAGCTCTTGCAAACGGATAACATTTTCGCAAAACTGGCGCTATACAGTGCTCCAGATATCCCTGCTTATAGATGTATCAATAGAACTAAGAACATTTGAGAATAGAAGTAAATTAGTTATTTAAAATTGCATACTCTGTCTGAATTATGAAAGAAGAAAATTGGGTTTCATGTCCCTTTAAAAAAAAAAAAAAAAAACATTGACAGGTGACTTATGCACCTAATCTAAACACATCGCTTAAAAGGGACACCTTATACAAAAAAAAAATGCTCTAATTGCTTAGAGGATGTATTTTTCCATTGCTGAACCTAAGTAATAGCATTTGTAACTATGCACAAAGAGTTAAACACATATGCATCATCTTGTTTGTGACACACAAGCATTGTAGCCCTCAAGCAGGAAAATTACAGTTATTGGTGGTTGGAGCACCAGGAAGGAAGGAGGGGTCTCTGAGGTGGAATAGGCTAAGGGGGGATGTTCGGCCATGTTTGTGAGGGACTAGCACCTGTGGGATGTTATAAAACTTTTAAATGATGCTGCTTGTAAAGTTTTAAAAAGGAATTCATTTATGTTTGTAAAGTTTTGGATTCAATAAACGTTCTGTGACCAGACTTATTACCAAAAGATGTGTGTTTATGTCTTCTTTTCAGGGGATGGTGCGATGTTGTTTGACATTAGTGCCAGGAACTTGATGACTTGAGTGTTCATATTAACATGAAACAGTTTGTAAAAACACATGGCAGCCCCAAGTGTCTGACATCAATATGTTTCCCATATCACTGCTATATAAAAAGACTCAAAACAAGCAGACATGTGATAAACTCTTCAGCCACAGATAGCTAAACACAGCATAGCAATGTGCTGCTAGACAGGAGGTTGATAAACAGCAGCTCTGTGTTTATTTATTTTAACCCTTTCCTGATGGTACTTATTTGTCTTCATTGGAACTAAATTCTGATATAAACATATAAGTAAAAAATTAAATCACGTGATCGTTCACACGATTGGGCGATTTCAATGATGTGATCGTGTCAGAGGGGAGGGCCTTTGATTCTAGGCACCCCCTCCAGCCCGCGATCCCATTCAGGAAGCACCTATGGCTTCAGCACAGCCAAACGTATAGGACGTTCCATGCCATCCTAACGGCGCTAAACTTTTTTCTTATTTAAAAACAAGCTCAAGAAATAATCCTTTCCCTCTTACTGCTGTTCCTCAAACAAAATTGAGTTGATCCTAATCTGTTGTTTGATCATTATCAGCATGTTAAAAGCTGATGATGAAATCAGTGCAGTCACAATCAGCCATTTCTATTGTTTATCAACAGCGCCTTTCTCATTATCATTTCTGTAAAAAATATTGTCTTATACATAACAGGTGCAAGTCTTGGTTTCCGATCATAATTCAAAGTTTTGACACATAAATGTCATATTGGTTAGCACATACACAAAACACACCGAAATTACTTCTTGCCATATTACATGACAAAATCACCAGATGCAAACACATCATGCTCCATCAATAATAATAATAACACATAACAATAATCACTACTATACTGAAAAAAGTTAGCAGAATCGTTGACCCAACAAACACAAATGCCCAAAATACAAATAATGCCCAAATTATTTTTTAGAGACTCACATATGTCTATGATTTTGAAACCCAACAGGTTAATTGCACATCACCTATTAGCATCACTACACACTATTATTAAAAGGGATCGAGTAATATATTGGCCTTTCAACTTGCGCTGTAATCACTAAGCCCACAAAACCGCCATTTTGTTTGCCGTTAATCATGCACATTTGTTTTTTTGACTGGGAAATTGAGATTAAACTACACAGATAACACTTTACGTGGTTTTTGGAATGGTTATTATTTTGAACTTCATGTCATATCAGACAGAAACAGAATGGAGTAACGATCATGTGAAAAACACAGACAATGCTGGCCAAAGTTCAGAAAGCCGAGTAATTATAATCAACCCCAGTATTAGCAATATTGTATTTTTTATCTTTAGTAATTCCTATAAAAGTAAGCTTTTCTTTATTTAACCTCTTAAGGACATATGACGGAATGTTTCCGTCATAAAACAATTGAGCAAACTGAAAGCTGTGTCCTTAAAGGGTTAAAAAGGGACAGTAAACACCTTAATATTTTTATTTTTTTATAAAATGTTAAGTTATGCACTAAGAAACAGTACATTTTAATTTTTTTAATTTTGACCCTTTTCATGTAATTTAGCTAAAAAAATTGAGCAATTTCTAATACTCAGGACATAAAATGCATCCTGCTGACTTCGTAAGGCTAAATCTGTTACATATCTGACCCTAATTGGATTTTTATCAGATAACTGCAAAGCAATGCATTTTATACTAACTTTGTGGCTGCGGCTAGCCTTGTTGTCTGCAGGCTAAAGCCTAGATTGACTTATCCAAATAAGGCAAATGGTGAGTGGAGGATGACTATTGAAAAAAGTATTGCAGTAAAAGGATGTTAATTTATTTAAAAATAAATTGCCTGGTATGTTATTCTATAGTAACACAACAAAAATGTATTTTAAATTATAAGGTGTTTACTGTCCCTTTAAGCAGGATTTGTACCTAATCTAATTACTAAAGGAGTTTAATAAGCATTTTAGATGACACATAATAAATTGCATTATCTTTTCTATATTATTTTCCTCAGAGATAAAAATAAGCAGGAAAACCTTTATATACTGAAGCTACACAAATAACGTTTAATGTCCGTTGAAGCACTTTTGCACATTTTCTTTGGGGATACATTTATAGTTTCACCAGACATAAATATCCCTCCAGTCTTGTAAACTAGAGTTCATTGTTAAGAAATAGACAGATTAGTCCCAGTTATTTTTGCTCAACACCTTGAACAGACATATCAATTTAAAAATATTAGTTCTATTTCAAACAAATGTTTATTACTTACAGTATTGCATTCTATAACACAGAATGTTATCAGCCTTAAAATTAGAAAAAAAAACATTGAGCCTTTAAATGGATATTCTAATGCAAAGTGGAGTATAAACTTTCAACTCTGCAAAAAATGGATAACCTTCAATTATCCAAGAGTGATATAAAATTTAGAACCTTGACCTTCATACATGCTCCACAGTGATTACTTCTGTGATTATTTATAAAACGATATCGCCAAATGTATGTGAACACCCCCAATAATGGACTGCAGGCGTTTCAGCCACATCCAATGCTAGCAGGTGCATACAATCCAGTAAAAGCCATGAAATCTCCGTAGACAAACATTGGTAGTACAATAGGTCTTACTGAAGAACACTCTCATAAGATGACAAGTCAGTTTGTGAAATTTCTGCCCTACTAGATCTGCCCCGGTCAACTGTAAGTGCTATTATTGTGAACTGGAAGCATATAGGAGCCACAACAGCTATGAAGTGGTAGACCACGCAAACTCACAGAGCAGGCCACCGAGTCCTGAAGTGTGTAACAATCCACACTGCCTCAGGAAGCAACATCAGCAAGAAAACGGCATCATGAGCTCCATGAGTTTCCAAGGGCAAGCGGCTGTACATGAGCCTTACATCAACATGCGCAATGCCAAGTGCCGGCTGGAGTGATGTGAAGCTTCTATAAACATTTATTTTAATGCCCCTTAATAAATGGAGTCCAAGATGTAAACACAGAGGTGTGTGACACTGGTGATTATAAATCTTCCAATCTAAAGTCAAATACAGAGGGGAAGATTTAAAAAAAAAAATCTTTTTATATTTTTATCTTTAGTATATGATGTCCGCTAAATGCTTGGCACATGAAGTGAATCCTTTGCCAAGTACTTGTGAGTAATACGATTGGAACGCTAGAAGAAAAAGATTTCCCTAAATGAACAACGACTCTACATTGAGTGTTGCCTTTCAGAAATAGTCTGTATTTGTCATATAAGAGCATGCTGCCTTATGCAAAATTACAAAGGGGGAAGGGAGGTGCATAACAGAAAACTAAATATTGTCACTGTACTATTATAGAGATGTCAAGTACAGACAGAATATATATATGTAACATGAGTTTTCAGATCTAAAAAATCCCAGTAGTTATGCAATGTCATTTAAGTCTAATAAAAAAAATAAAGAAGCCAGTTAATAATTCAGCAATGCGCCTTCCTTTTAAGCATAACAGAGAAAATTTGAAATGAAACCAATAACATATATATATATATATATATATATATATATTTATTTTTTTCCCCAATACCTCTATCTCATACAAATGCTTTTTTTCCTACTGTTACTACTTATTCACCAAGCAAATAAATATAAATATTATGCAAGTTTCTATCAGCCTTTAAAATGTAAGAAATCTGACACACAATCCACTAATCTGGTTTTATTAAATGGCAATGTTTTAAAAACAAACAAAAACACACAAAAAAAAAAAAAACAGATGGGAAGGCTTCATGACCTTAAAGGGACGTGAAACACAAATTTTCTTCTTTCATAATTCATTGAATGCAATATTAAACAGCTTTCCTATTTACTTCTATTACCTAATGTGCTTCATTTTCTTGGTAATCTTTGTTGAAGAAGAAGTATTGCATTATTGGGAGCTAGTTTAAACATTGTGTGAGCCAATAACATGAGGCATATATGGGCAGCCACCAATCAGCAGCTTCTAAACCTACCTAGGTATCCTTTTTAACAAAGGATACCAAAAGAACAAAACAGATTAGATAATAGAAGTAAATTGGAAAGTTGTTTATAATCACATGCTCTACCTGAATCATGAAAGAAAAAATAAATGGGTTTCATGTCTCTTTAATTTTTATAGTTAAAAAAAGGTAAGAAGGTGATATGATAACAACCTTCATATATATTAAAGGGGCTTAAAGGGACACTTAAACACTAAATGCATTGTATAATCATAGTATTGAAGCTTTCCTCCTGCCCCCTCTAGTAAAATGTGCCACCATGTTGAAATCTAGGTTTCATTGCATTCCAGTGCTGACCTGTTTGCATTTGTGCAGCAACTCTCCTTCAGATACCTGCAGTGAACCCTACGTTCCAAAATAGCAGCCACCACAATAAGAGGGAGGTACGTGAAATGTATTTAGTTTTGAGTTTCCCTTTAGTAAAACAAAAGATGAAAGTATTTCTCACAAAATCAGCAACACTAGAAAAAAGTAATGGGGGTAAATGTCGGATGGAAATGATCCGCTGTATCAGATCATGTCCGCCTGACACTGCTAAATGCCAACAGCATACACTGTTGGAAAATACAAGAAATATATATAGGGGGCGCCCTTGGGCAACAAATAAAGTGTGTTAGATAATATTTATAAATGTTACTACTATGTAACAATATAATATACAATATATCCGAGGCAAAAAAAACCTTTGCAAAATATGAAAAATATCCAATCAGCAGATATAAAGAAAGTGTTCAAGTCCCCTATATAAAAAAGGGAGGGTATTAAAAGTAGAACCCAGTGAAGTATAATAAATCCTGGTCAAGGCAGCTGTCTGTGTTCCGATTCAAGGCCAAGATCAAAGATCAGCAATCTGCAGAGAATATAAAGGAACAGAAGCGCCACATGGTTTAGCACTGTATATACTCTTGTGTGATAATGTATAAGAAATTTACCTTTTGGTGCAAGCTGAGCAGGTTGGAATCTAACAGTCACCCAGCAGACTGACCTCTGTTGTGGCTCAAACTCCAAAATAGCAGGATACAATATTCCAGCAGATAATCCACCAAAAGTCAGGTGTGCAGCAGAATAAATGGTATAAAGGCAAGAAGTGCAAAACTTACTTTATTAAAACAGGTATAACGCGTTTCTCAGTCAACCGGTGACTGTTTCATCAGGCTTCTGATGAAGCAGTCACCGGTTGACTGAGAAACGCGTTGCCTGTTTTTATACTTGTTTAAATAAAGTAAGTTTTTGCACTTCTTGCCTTTATACCATTTATTCTGCTGCACACCTGACTTTTGGTGGATTATCTGCTGGGATATCGTATCCTGCTATTTTGGAGTTCGAGCCACAACAGAGGTCAGTCTGCTGGGTGACTGTTTCTTCAGATACCAAAGCTTTGGTATCTGAAGAAACGACCCTTGGAGGTTGAGAAACGCGTTATAATAAAGCCTTTTATAATTCTTTTAACCTTGGAAGTTGTACATTTCTTTTTTAACACAACTAAATTGAGCAAAACATCGAAGTTGCCAAACTAAGATACGCTCACAGCAAACTTTTTAATCCAAAGAAAAAGTCCCAGGAAGGATCCTGTCTGACAGTGTACTAGCCACTGATATAAGTGCTAGCAGGCGAGATTGTACTGGTCACAGCACAGTACCACAGTTATTGGTAAGCGCATTGCCTCTCTGCTTTTGTATCATTCCTTTTGAAACAATATTACGCTATGTGGCGCCCTCTCCATCTCTTTCTCTAAACATTGCACAAGCATTTCTAGTGAAATGCTTGCGCTATGCCACCCCCTGCACATTCGCGGCCAATCGGCCATTACCAGGTGGTGTCAATCATCCTGATCATATCTGATTGGGATGATTGCTGCCTGCCACCTCAGAGGTGGCTGATGAATTAAGGAGTAGTGGTCTTAGACCGCTGCTTCTTAACTTTTGTTTCTGGCGAGCCTGAAGGCTCACGCTGAAACAGCTGTGTTTGCAGCTTAACAGTAGGTTCAGAAGTAATGAGATAGTAGGTTCAGAAGTAATGAGATAGTAGGTTCAGAAGTAATGAGATAGTAGGTTCAGAAGTAATGAGATAGTAGGTTCAGAAGTAATGAGATAGTAGGCTCTCTTTGCAGAGAGGGCGGTTGATTCCTGGAAATAACTTCCAATAGTGGTGATAATGACAAAGCCTTCAATGAAATGGAAAAATACCTGGGATATGCATAAGACTAGCCAAAAGAAGAAAAAAAATGAATTAAACAAACTTTTGAAAGGAAAAATAAATGCAAATTTGATAAAATTTCTGGTTCTTATCTGGTTTAAAAAAAAAATGATTATATGTTTAAAAGAGAAATACAAATATTAAAAAAAATGCTCTTATGTCCATTATATTATTGCACTTGCATATAACTAAGTGATGGCTAATTTCTGTATCCAGCCACTCCAATGGCGAGCATTCATTGCTTAGTTACTAGAAGAGTGGAGGGGAGCGACTTACAGCTTATAACAGTGTGAATACTATAACAAATGAATAATATAAAGGTAACATACAATAAAATTTACCGGTTTTGTTTGGGTGTTAAAGTATTATTATGGCAACGATCCATATTATGTACTTTGAACGGCTATGGTATAATTATAATACTAATTATGAATGACTTACTCTTTACACTTTTTCATCAGCTACTGCCTGTATCAGTAACTTGTAAATAGTAATTCTGAAACTGTGTTAGAAATCACTGTTTACAGTTAAGTTATAGGGAATCCCAGATTGCGCTTTACAGCGCATGTGTGAAACGTGCACATGCTCAAAATAGGTAATTCTCATATCAATGGGAATTGGCCGAGTGAGCCCGAGCAGCCCAAAGACGTCACAGAAGGCACACACACTGGTTAGAGGATCATTAACATTGTCACAAAAAAAGTATTAATATTGGAAAGGATGTAACCCTTTCACGGATGGATTTAAAGAAAAAAAAAAAAAAGGTACCTATAATTTATATATTTTCTTCCAAAGTTTATGGTATTAGCTTGGCTACAGTTCACCATAATTTTTTTAACACATAGCTACAATACACTACTGTGGCCTAGTTTTACACAACAGGTGGGTAAATGATAAGAGGCATATGTGTGTAGCCACCAATCACTAACTAGCTCCAAGTAGTGCATTGCTGCCCCTTAGCCTACCAAGGTAAGCTTTCAACAAAAGGATACCAAGAGAACAGTATTTTTTTATTGCTCGTAAGTAAATTTGACAATAGAAATAAACTGAAAAATCTATTAAAAACTACATGCTTTATTGAAACCATAAAAGTTTCATTTTGAATTTGATGCCCTTTTAAGTGCTTTACCATACATGGATTGTCACAGTATAGAGGGTTGTTTTATAAAGAGTAAGCAGGTTCTTATTTATACAGAGAACACCTCCAGTTCTACAGAAGCAGGTTAAGTAACTGCAAGCAGATACCTCCCAGGCACAAACACCACACGCACACACTCTAACATTTCTCCTTAGAAGTTGTCTCATAATTATGATTGGTTCTCATAGGAGTCACTGAAACTGTAGGCATACAAAGACTAACTAACTATTAATTACAGTACAGAAAGGATGAACAAGACAAAGAAGTGGCAAAGAAGAGTCACTGAAAACCCTGATATATATTCAGATATATCACATCATATTGGAACAATCTAAAAATACTTTCTCAAATATTCCATTTACAGTCCATATTTTCTATTACCAAAATCCCCCTAACTTGTGCAATCTGTGTAAGAAACAATAAAATAAATAAATAAAAAGGGATCTATTGGTGCAGTCTTATAAAACCACATTCAAACCTCTGCACCATAAGGCTTTGTGCATTTACACAAGCAAATTTGAGAGAAAGTCACATACAAGGAATGACCATACTTTCTGAACCACCAGAGCTTTGTGGACTAAGTATGTCCCAGATTCATATCATTTACTATAACTATTATTGCATAAAACAGTTAATATGCCAGTAGGGCATTTTCACTGGTTCAGTAATAACATTTAAAAAAAATAAATTTTATATATAAATATATATGTGATTGGTTAATTATTCATGCATTTACTTCATTATTTTCTCATTGCACCTAGCTTTAATGCCTCATAAATCCTTTAATGTCAAATAAAGGGATCACAGAAACAAAATTCTATTATCTTTGAAAGTAGCTAAGTAATACAGTGTATGACAGCATACTGACTACCAATCATCATTTACACAGAGAGACAGTGTTCACTCTGCATGGTGACATTATATGATGTCATCAAATAAAAATATCAATGCCATTTGAATTATTTATCTGCCATACTGTCCATTTGGACATATTTAATAAAAAAAATATGTAGCTATATATTAAAAAAAAAATGCTTTTGTAAAAGGCGTATGGGCGCTACATGTCTATAAAGGGTATTTTTCATGTTAATATATAAATGTATGCTACTGATGACTGATATGTTATATACTACTGATCCTGCCTGAATGAGTGAATTGGTTAGACACAATGTCATATTTTCTGAAAGAATGTACTCTTATTTTTCTCCATATTAGATACTCTACTGGTTAAAGAAAATAAATTGGCATATACACACACATTACTTATGTATGTGTGTATTAGATATACAGATATTATATTAGTAATATTTGTCATTTGACTGTTGTCCATGTAGGACCTTCCACTGAATTTCATTGCTTTATTGAATATATATATTTGACAACAAATAGTTGCTCTGTGATGTGTAACAATGTTTCTCATTTGACTAAAAATCGGAATTTGCGTGTGGGATAAATCTTACAGAACCATCCATGAGGTTGTCTTACCAGGGATATTATATATAGAAACAATTGATATGCTGTTACTCATTTCTGAGCTATATATTTATATATTTATATTTTATACACACATACCTGATATCTTCCAACTTACACAAATGAGGTAACATTAGAATTTGAAATAAAAACAAAGTACAAACTAACAAAAGATTGTGGTGATCATACAATAGCAAAAAAAATTCAAATAAATTTGAAACATCAATACAATTATCGAGTTTTTAAAGATCAGATTTGGCAAGTTTTGATACGTTTGGAATTAGTATACAATATTGTTTGAACTAATAATATGTAATGTCACCAAATGAGCTGTCCTGCTTAAAATAGGATTTCATCTTATAATAAGATTTACACTCAGCCCTATTAAACAACCACAAACTTTTAAGCAGAAGCAGAATGTGGTTGGCAGTAGTTAGTTACTAGTCTCACTACAGAACATCAGTAACATCTCTCCTCAAATTGTTAAGTAAATAAATAATAACAATTTTAAAGTCATCTAATGCAAATAGTTTATAAAACTATTAAATGGTATATCAAATGGATTATAGAATAGCAGTAAAATCGCAGTAATAGGCTCTTTCAACTGAATAACAGAGACATTCCGTGGTGTATATGGAAAAACAGTTGTAAATAGTAACCAGAAAAGCTGTGGCATCTGTCAGACTTACTTTGTCCTGTTTACTTTCCTCAGGTTGGAGCACCACTGATGTGGCTGGGGGAGATTTCATTCCTCCACTAGTAATTGTGCTATTGGCGGTCACAGGGTTGGTGCTACTTGTGGGGCTGGAACATCCCTTCTCTACAGTGTCCACTTTGATGAGTCTGTGCTTGGGAGACACATACTTAACATCTGGAGATGGAGAGGGTGAGGAGGGGGATTGGGCAGTAGAAGTATTAGGGGCTCCTTGGGGTGCAGTTGAGTTAGTCAGCGAGGCATTAGAAGCTGTCATGCCAGTAGTAGTGTAAGGATCCTCAAAGTCTCTCTCCTTTTGCAGTTTGTATGCGGCTAATATATCAGGCTGACCTGCGGGAGTGACAGGGAACTGGGGTGTAGTAGAGTGCATATGGTGGTGATGGTGCATTAAGGCTCCCCCAGCCTGGCATTGCCTATAATCCGGTTTAGGAGGGGCAGGAGGTGGCGGCTTGGAGCTTTTGAACCCCAGGTGCTCCTTGATCCATTTGGCCATACTGCCGGCGCATTGCTGTCCCGTGCTGGCAGCTGGTGGGGAGCTTCCTCTGCTGCTGATGCTGCCCCGAGTGGAGTCCCCTCGGGTACTTCTTGTGGACTCTGCTGGCTGCTGCTGGAGACCACTCGTTGAAGCAGACGAGGTTCCGCTCAGCAGCATGAGAGTCACAGGGCAGAGTGAAAGGGAGGGCAGCTAAACAAGCAGGGACTGACTGGAAGCAGCGTGGTTTGAAGCTGATATAATCTGTGTGAATGAGCTGCTCTATGTTTCCACAGCACGTTATATAGATACACAAAGCTAAGTGCATTTGCAGTGGAGCTCAGTGCACCATCTAGTGAGCAAAACACTTCACTACACATCCAAACTTATTGTGAAGAGTATGTGAGCATTGCAGATAGCAAGTTTATTGTACATAAATATTTATTGCCAGCCTGTAAAACAGAAAAGTGACATTTACGTGATATGGTCAAATATGCAACCTCGTCTATTTATTTGTGAAGACAAATCAGGACCGTCTTTAACACAGGGCAAAAGGGGCAGTTGCCCTGGGCCCAGTCTCTGTTGAGGGGCCCAAGAGTCCTAAAAAAAAAACAACAAAAAAAAAACTTTTTTTTTTTTTTTTTTTTTTTTTTTTTATGGTTCATACCAGACTGCTGATGTGACATGGGGAACACACATATTCAGTCCTAATACTGTCACAGTCAAAAGTACTATGCTTATATTTTTTTTAAAAACTGTGCCAGACCGTGCCGGTGTCATGTGACATGCCAAGCTAGTGCCATGTGCTGTTTTAGATGTGCACTGTGCAGCACTGAATGCAAAGCCCTAACTCGGCATCCAGCCATTTCCCACTGCATCAGAAAAGGTCCTACTGGGGTTACCACTGTTACCAGGTAACTGCTCTGGTGGTGGGGATTGTTTCTGGGTAGGGCTGACTGTAGGCGCATGCAGCAGAAAGCTGGAGCGGCAGGCACATGAGGATTTGAGCATCTGTGCAGCTGCATACACTGCTCTCTTCAGTCTTGAGGCTGTGTGACTCATCTCACACTGTATCCATGCAGCCTTGGACAGACAGCATCCAGTCTACTCGTCCCCTTAGCCCTGCTCTTTCTGCTGTGGCCCTAAGATCAACTAACTGAAGTTTGTTAGGGGAATAGTGCTTTGTAGAAAGGTGTCAGTGGGAAGAATAAGTGAGTGCACACACGCCCCTCCCCATGCAGCATTGTCTAGTTCAGGGTGAGAGGGAACTTGTTCCTAGCAAAGAAGCGACATGTGCTGGTGTGGCTGATGTATAGCGTCATGCTGATACTTCACACATTAATGTAAGGTTTATTTTTATAGTTTTTATTTTCTCTCTGTCTCAGATTTTACAGCTTCCCATAGTAGTTCTGCTGTTCCAGTCAGTAAACTTATATTTGTCTGCACCTCCATGCTTCCTCCTTTACCTTGCTTTGCTCCTGTTGGCTGCCCTAAATCTCTTTAACCAGCTAACCTCACACCAGAATCACATTCAAAAGAATATTAAATGAATCCACAGTGGAGGAATTTATATATTTATTTACTTATTAGTACTGCTTAGGTCCAATTTCACATATTGCATTTTTTTTTTTTAAATGATTAGCCCAGCAGTGGATGATCCACCGCTGGGCTAATAATAATAAAAAAAAATTGATTTAGTTGTTTTTTGGGATGTTGGGGTGGAGAGCAAAATTGCATGGGGTGGGGGGGGGGGCCAAGAAAATTTTTGCCCAGGGTCCAATCAATATTAAAGACGGCCCTGAGACAAATACTACTATAATTATTTAATATAGCCTCAAATCTTGCTTATAATTATGCCTCTAAACACTGAAATATACGGTGGGATGAATAAACCGCTCTTCATGGAATTATAAGGAAATTAAGGTTTAGGCAACTAGTTTCATCGTTTTGTGTAGCCCCTGTGTCTCACGCTCGATTTGAAATAAAAAAAAAACCCGCCCCTATCTCTGTCACAACCTTCCTCTCTATGTATTGTTCTCTTAAAGGAACAGTCTAGTCAAAATTAAACTTTCATGATTCAGATAGGGCATGCAATTGTTAACAACTTTCCAATTGACTTTTATCATTAACTTTGCTTTGTTCACTTGGTGGTATTTTTGAAAAGCTAAACCTAGGTAGGCTCAACTGATTTCGAAACCATTGAAAACCGCCTCTTAGCTCAGAGCATTTTGAAAGTTTTTTCACAGTTAGACAGTACTAGCTCACGTGTGTCATATAGATAACGTGCTCACTCCCGTGGAGTTATTTAGGAGTCTGCACTAATTGCATAAACTGCATGTCAAAAGCACTGCGATAAGGGGCAGTCTGCAGAGGCTTAGATTACAAGGTGACCACAGAGGTAAACAGTGTATTAATATAACTGTGTTAGTTATGCAAAACTGGGGAGTGGGTAATAAAGGGATTATCTATCTTTTTAAACAATACAAATTCTGGTGTAGACTGTCCCTTTAAGGTGGATTAGCACAGTTGCTGCTCTGTTAAAATGACATAAGAGCACGGAGTAAGCACTAACGGCAGACTAAAAAATAACCAGTGGTGTCACCCGGTGCAGTAACTCATGGTGTCACTCCCCCCTATGATTGCTACCTTTGTAAAAACAAATACCAGCCACTCTTATAACCAGACAGATAGATAGCAACATGGACAGACAGTCAGATAGACAGACAGACAGTCAGATAGACAGATAGCAACATAGACAGATATATAGAATATATATATATATATATATATATATATAGATAGATAGATAGATAGATAGATAGATAGATAGATAGATGATAGATAGATGCAGGCAGAAAGACAGATATATAAATAGATAGATAGACAGACAGGCAGGGAGAAAAAAAGATAGATAGCAACATACACAGACATATGACAGATAGATAGATATACAGACAGATAGACACATTATAGATAGGCATGCAGCTAGATAGATTGATATATAGATAGATAGATAGATAGATAGATAGATAGATAGATAATGATAGATTGCAACATAGACATACAGATTGCAACATAGACAGACAGATGGCAGACAGACAAATAGATATATAGGTAGATGGACAGATACAGGCAGACAGATAGATAGATAGATAGATAGATAGATAGATAGATAGATAGATAGACATGCAGATTGATTGCAACATAGACAGACAGACAAATAGATAGACAGACAGACAGATAGATAGATAAATAGATAGATAGATAGATAGATAGATAGATAGATAGATTGATATATAGATAGATGGATAGATACAGGCAGATAGACAGACATATACAAGCAGACAGATAGCAACCCAAACAAACAGACAGACAAACAGATAGATAGATAGATAGATAGATAGCAACACAGACAGATGATTGATAGATAGATAAATAGATATATAGCAACATATATATATATAGATAGATAGATGATAGACAGATAGATCAATGATAGATAGATAGATAGATAGATAGATAGACATGCAGATTGATTGCAACAGAGATAGACAGACAAATACATAGATGATTGCTAGCTAGCTAGATAATAGACAGATAGATCGATGATAGATAGATAGATAGATAGATAGATAGATAGATATGCAGATTGATTGCAACATAGACAGACAGACAAATAGATAGATAGATGATTGATAGATAAGATACAGGCAGATAGATAGATAGATAGATAGATAGATAGATAGATAGATAGACAGGCAGACAGATAGCAACATAGACAGTTAGATAGATAGATAGCAACATGGATAGATAATAGATAGATAAATAGCAATATATAGATAGATAGATAGATAGATAGATAGATAGATAGATAGATAGATAGCTGAACACAAAACTGGCAATCGCTGGTCTTTCCAAAAAAAAATCTTTTACTGTGAAAGTAGTGACTTGTTCTCTTGGTATTCTTAGTTGAAAGTTAAACCTAGGAGGTTCACATGCTAATTTCTTAGACCTTGAAGGCCGCCTCTAATCTAAATGCATTTTTGACAGTTTTCACCACTAGAGGACATTAGTTAATGTGTTTCATATAGATAACATTGAGCTCATGCACGTGAATTTACTGAGGAGTGAGCACTGATTGGCTAAAAAGCAAGTCTGTCAAAAGAACTGAAATAAGGGGGCAGTCTGCAGAGGCTTAGATACAAGGTAATTACAGAGGCAAAAGTGTATTATAATAACTGTGTTGGTTATGCAAAATTGGGCAATGGGTAATTAAGGGATTATCTATCTTTTAAAACAACAACAATTCTGGTGTTGACTGTCCCTTTAAGAAGCAGTGGTTTTAAGACTGCTGCCTCTTAACTCATAAGCCTCCTCTGAGGCAGAGGTCTGCAATCCGCCCGATCATATACGATTGGGTGTATTGACACCCCCTGCTACCGATTGGCCGCAAATCTGCAGGGGGGGGGCATTGCACAAGCAGTTCACCAGAATTGCTTGTGCAATGTTATATGCTGTCGGCATTCAGCGATGTCTGGTGGCCATAATCCGCTGCAGCAGATCATCTCTGCCGGACATTGATAAATCGGCCCCATATTCTGTAGTGTATGTAGTGTATGTTAACGGGCTATTATAGTTGAAACATTAGATGCTCTAATTGCAATTTTAAGAATTCAAACCATTTAATGCTACATGCTTAACCCCCACAAAAGGTTTAAACACATAATAGGAGTAACACCCAGGACCCGCTGAGCACTGCTTGTCTAGAGGGGAAACTGCTATTGATCCAGTCAGCAGTGCTAGTCACAGGTTTCAGTTGTATCAGTAGTGGTGATGTACATTCAGGCTTTGGCTGAATGCAAATTCATCCAAATTTTACAGATTCATCGAGTCATCTTACGTACGAACAATCGCATACATTTTTTGGATGAAATGGAAGAAGAAGGCATGATTGCTTGTCAAAATCAATTCATTCATTTGTTCATGCCATTTAGCAAGAAAAAAGGTGCGGGAAGCAGGGGGGTGGGGTTATGTTGTTTGTAACCATGTACAGGGGGGCTGAACATTCCTGTGCCCATCATCCCCTGTCCAATCATGCCATAGTATTTAAATGACTGATGTCAAAGACAGACAGTCAGGCACTACATGTTGGACTTTAGTCATACAGGCTTGTTCAATCAAGTCTTAAAGGGACATGATACCCATATGTTGAAGCACTTGAAAGTGATGCAGCATAGCTGTAAAAAGCTAACTAGAAAAGATCACCTAAACATCTCTATGTAAAAAAGAAAGATATTTTACCTCAAAATTTCCTAAGACTTACAAGGGCATATGCATCTGGCTTGTGCGGGCACACACCTTAGTCTCCTATTTAGTTTAAGGAAGTTTACTGTGAAATCTCATGAGATTTAAGTGAAATCTCATGAGATCACAGCAAAGCAATGCATGATCTCAGCACATTTTGATGCTGATTGGCTATTGTGTTTTTTGTTTGTTTTGTTTTTTAACTTGCAGCTTTACAGCATCTCAAGTATAACTGTTCACATAGCACTCACTCTGGTTAGCTGAATACATTTTGAGGTAAAATAGCTTCCCTTTTTACATAGAAATGTTCAGGTTATATTTTTCCTGTCAGCTTTTTACAGTTATGCTGCATCACTTTCAAGTTTAACCCCTTAACGACCAACAACATACAGGGTACGTATTACAAAAAAAGGTCCTTAACGACCAAGGATGTACCCTGTACGTCGTTGGTGTTTGAAAGCGGTGGAAGTGATCCTGATCGCTTCCAGACACTTTCATGTTATTGCAGTGATGCCTCGATATTGAGGCATCCTGCAATAACATTTTTAATGTCCGATGCAGAGAGAGACACTCTGTGACCCTCTCTGCATTGGCCATCGATGGCCGTGATCGTTAGTGGGTGGGAGCTGATGCAGATGATGGGTGGCCCTTGGTGAAGGAGGGGGGCAGAATCGCGTGTGGGGGGGGGGGAACCCTACACTATGGCACAATAAATGTTACAAATAAGGTGGGAGAGGACTGGGGTGGGTGGGAATTTAAAGTTAAGGGATCTGGAAGAGGGTGGGGGTTGGATGTTGCGGAGGGGCAGCTACACTACAGAAAACATTGAATCATTTTTAAATAAAACATAAAAAAAACCCGAAAAAACATTTTATTTCAAACTGGGTACTGGCAGACAGCTGCTAGTACCCAAGAGGGTGCACAATAAGGTAGAGGGGGAGGGTTAGAGAGCTGTTTGGGGTGGGGATCAGGGAGGTTGGGGCTAAGGGTGGATCCTACACAACAGAATTATGTTGTTTTTTTAAAAAACAAAAACAAAAAAAAACAACAACTTTTATTTTAGTACTGGCAGACTTTCTGCCAGTACTTAAAGGGGCACTGTACCCAAAAAATTATTTCGTGATTCAGAGTGAGCATGACATTTTAAGCAACTTTCTAATTTACTCCTATTATCAATTTTTCTTCATTCTCTTGGTATCTTTATTTGAAATGCAATAATTAAAGTTTAGATGCCGGCCCATTTTTGGTGAACAACCTGGGTTGTCCTTGCTGATTGGTGGATAAATTCATGCACCAATAAAAAAGTGCTGTCCAGAGTACTGAAACCAAAAAAAAGCTTAGATGCCTTATTTTTCAAATAATGATAGCAAGAGAACGAAGAAAAATTGATAATAGGAGTAAATTAGAAAGTTGTTTAAAATTGCATGCTCTTTCTGAATTACAAAAGAAAAAATTTGGGTTCAGTGTCCCTTTAAGATGGTGGGACAATTGTGGGGTGGGGGATGGGAGAGAGCTGTTTGGTAGGGATCAGGGGGTGTGATGTGTCAGATGGGAAGCTGATCTTTACACTAAAGCTAAAATTAACCCTGCAAACTCCCTACAAGCTACCTAATTAACCCCTTCACTGCTGGGCATAATACACATGTGGTGCGCAGTGGCATTTAGTGGCTTTCTAATTACCAAAAAGCAACGCCAAAGCCATATAAGTCTGCTATTTCTGAACAAAGGGGATCCCAGAGAAGCATTTACAACCATTTTTGCCATAATTGCATTCAGTGAGAAACCTAAAATTTGTGAAAAAGTGAAAGTTTTTTTTTATTTGATCGCATTTGGTGGTGAAACGGTGGCATGAAATATACCAAAATGGACCTAGATCAATACTTTGGGTTGTCTTCTAAAAAAATATATATACATTTAAAGGGTTATTCAGAGATTCCTGGCAGATATCAGTGTTCTATCGCTAATTTTGAAAAAAAAGTGGTTTGGAAATAGCAAAGTGGTACTTGTATTTATGGCCCTATAACTATAAAAAAAAAAAAAAAGCAAATAACATGTAAACATTGGGTAATTCTAAACTCAGAACAAAATTTAGAAACTATTTAGCCTGGGTGTTTTTTGGTGGTTGTAGATGTGTAACAGATTTTGGGGGTCAAAGTTAGAAAAAGTGTGTTTTTTTCCATTTTTTCCTCATATTTTATATATTTTTTATATAGTAAATTATAAGATATGATGAAAATAATGGTATCTTTAGAAATTCCATTTAATGGCGAGAAAAAAACGGTATATAATATGTGTAAGAGGAAAATTATAGCTAAACACAAACACCGCAAAAATATAAAAATAACCTTGGTCCCAAATGGTCAGAAAATGGAAAAGTACTGTGGTCCTTAAAGGGTTAAATAAAGCCTAAACATATCATTTTATTGTTGCACTATTGCTGGCATATAACACAAGTGTTAGACATAGTTATATGCAATCAATATGGCAATAATAAAATGCACATAGTTGCCAACTGTCCCGTTTTTGCCATTTAAAAATGTCCTGGACTGTCCTGGTGTTCTCTCATAAGATAGCGAACGGAAGTGACATTTCAACAGCTCTGATAGAAAAAAAAAATATGCACAGAGCATGCGCTGCTCTCACTTAAGCCGCGTTTGGGCAGCGCTCATGAGCTAGTGGAGGCACTTCTACTCCAGCAATGACATGGCGCTAGGTGACGTCACAAGCAAGGGAGCTTAGAAAAAAACGTTTGCATGTTCAAAGGGATCTGCTGCACAATAATGGACTTTGCGCTTTTGAACGTTTAAGCTTCCTTGTAGTATTATACAGCCCCCCTCCTTGCACACGTCAAGGGTAGCAGTAATCAATAACTAAATATATATATATATATATATATATATGTATATATATATATATATATATATATATATATATATATATATATATATATATATATATATATTTTAAACAAGCTACACACATGTACAATTAGCAACATATAAGCTGCGCTTCTTTGCACAGAGTAGTAAATCTAACAAAGTTACTATATCTCTTAATATAGGCAGAAGGTGTAGTATTGTATAAAGCAATTCGCTCGGGTGATAGTATACTCAGACATAAAATATAAGTATATGAGAGGAATATAAAATCCCAAGTGAAAACTCAGTCAATATGAATGAACACTTCTAACATACAAACATTGGTAATGTTAACACCCAAAAGTGCCAAAGACTATCAGAAGTACATTTAAGTATTATACTTCCCAGGTATTGTAGGTAGACCGGTAGGCGCTGCTCTCAAAAAACGATCAGGACTGTGCTCCTGATATTACGACACGCTGCAAAGATATGAAAAGAAAGAGAGCGCAACCCACTCTAAGGGTAATATTGTTTTAATATAACATGCAATTAAAAAACAGTGCTATAAATGCACGTACAAGATGAAAATTAAAACAGGCACTATCATATCACCACAGTCCGGTTTGCCAGCATCAGCGTATGTCTCCGATGTTTAAGCAATCTGTGATTTCCTTCCTACACTCTCCGGAAAGTTTCAGGATCTCACGACAGGTGCAGGGGAGTTTGCCGTAGCTGAGCCGGTATCTTCTAACTGTGGCGGGTGAAGGTGACCAAATCTCTACGCATTTCGTCAGGCACCGGCCTGACTTTCTCAAGAGCTCTTGAGAAGCTTATTTACAACATATATATATATATATATATATGTATATATATTGCAGTCTACAAAGCAACTAATAAAGTACTAATAAAGTACTTTCTCAGTACTTGAAATGCACGCTGCAGTTTCACATGGCTACCTCTGCTCAATATCTCTGCTATATATCTTAAAACCACTGCAGCCAAAAGTCTGTCTCTGTGACAGGGCTAATGGCATAAGTGCATATATTTTCCTTTTGCTCCCATTTCTTAATTAATTCCATTCCGTACATTCTCCTTCTATACCTTTTAGTTTCATATTTTAATTTTTATATATATATATATATATATATATATATATATATATATATATATATATATATATATATATATATAGGTGGAGATAAATTATGCTAATTATGTGGGTTTGGGTTTGGCAAAGTGGGCGGAACTATAGGGCAGGGGGTGTGGTAAACATTTTCAACCAGGTAATTGATAGCTGCAAAGTGTCCCTGGATTTTTTTTTCCAAATATTGGCAACTTTGAGATTATGCATAACAATACTTCCTTCCCAAATTGTGTCAGCGAGCATTTCCCTACTGGTGGACTTTCATTAGGAAAAAAAAAAAAATACATTATGGGCTAGATTACAAGTGGAGCGCTAATTTATCATGCACCCGCATGCAGTGCAAATTTGCCCGTTTATGGGTGCGTGATACATAACCAGCTATTAGAAGTGGCTGGTTATTGCTACCACGACCTCGCAATAAGCGATCACTGGTTAATTTTCAAAAAGTGCCCCAAATGCCCCCAAAATAGAGGGTCTTTTGTTTTTTTATGGAAAAAAATGTAGCATTCCCCCCCATAAAAAAAACTGTGACTAGGCAATTTTTAGGCATTAAAAATGGCGGGTGTGGGGTGTTAGAAAAAAAAAAGGCAGCCACCAATCAACAGCTCCCGGGCGTACCTAGGTATAATTTTCAACAAAGGATACCAAAATAAATTAAATAATAGAAGTAAATTGGAAAATAGTTTAAAATCACATGCTCTCCTAAATAATTAAATAAAAAACAATAAAAATAAAAATAAAAAAGTGGTTCATGTCCCTTTAATTTTTATAGTTAAAAATTGTAAGGAGGTGATATGATAACCTTCATATATAATAACGGGCTTAAAGGGACACAAACACTATATGCATTTTATAATCATAGTATTGAGGCTTTTCTCCCTGCTCCCTCTAGTCAAAGGTGCCACCATGTTGAAATCTAGGTTTTATTGCATTCCAGTGCTGACCACTCTCCTTCAGATACCTGCTGTGAACCCTGAGTTCCAAAACAGCGGCAACCATAACTTTAGAAAGGAAACATAGATGCAAATTTGATAAGCTTCCTGGTACTTATCTGCTGTAAAACAATTGATGTTTAATTGAAATAAGTTTTATTATTTTCCAATTATACAACATCTTTAGGTACAGCAAAACTTGAGTAAACAAAGAGTAGCAAACAATATATCCTAGTGCAATCTCACATATAGATTTATCTCATCACTTGATTGAATGAGCACTAAGGAGTACCAATCCCTCTGAGTCATGAAACCCCAAAAGAGTTAGAACTCAGCTCCTCAGATTAATGTCTACAGTTGTCACATATCACAGTATCTCCTACCATAGATGTCTATTAGGTAAGTGTCAATACTTAAGGAAAAATCCAAAAATATAATACTATCAAACCATAATAAGTATGAGTGTCTAACTTACAAATCTGCTTGTTTTTAGTACATAGACGATTGCCTGTGAAGAAAGGTGAAATCAGTAAAGTTACCTTAAGAAAAGATATTATTTGTCGAGCAGAGCCGAGGGGGATCCCATTCTATCCTCCCTGGAGTCCGAGACTACCACATATTGATGTAAGAGTCTAGGAGAACTCACTCTCCCCTTCTCAACTCCCCCCATTCTGTTCCCACAAAATCCAATAAAACCAAATTTTATGAAGGTTATCACTAGTTTCTTGTATCAGAGAGGCTTGTTCTGACATGGAGTATGTAGTTTTAATTTTTTCCATAATCTCAGCCCAAGATGTAACCCCCACTTTCCAATATTTTGCTACACAAATTCTGGTAGCCGTGCATAGTGTTTTTATAAATATGGCTGAGTTATATGTTGGAATATGTTTGTTTAACAGGGCCTGTGGCGCTGTTAGATTAATAGTTTCAGATAGAATTGCACCCAACATGGTTGATAGTCTTGACCAAATTAATCGCACCTTAGGGCATTCCCACCACATATGGATGTATGTACCCACTTCCTGGCACCCTCTATAGCATTTGTTGGGGGATCCCTTTGAAAAATGTGAGGTTTTCACCAGGGTCAGGTACCACCTAAAAGCGTTCTTAATACAGTTTTCTTTAAAGTCAGCACTAATCATACCCCTACTAGAATCTCGGGTTATAGCTATCCAGTCATCAATCGATACTTCAGTAGCTAGATCTTTTACCCATCTTTCAATCAAAGGGGTTCTAGAGTTATATCTCGCTTTTTGTATAGCTAAATACAAATGTGAAATCATTTTTTTGTCTCTAATCTTGGAGCTTATAAAGTGTTCCAGTATGGTTACCCTTTTTGATAAGGGGAGGTGTAAATATCTGTGAAATGCCAATGTTATTTGTAAGTATAGAAACCATTGAAGTTTGTGAGGGGTTAATCTCTCCTGAACTTGTAGATATGTTATAAGCTTCCCATTCTCCAAGAGGTCTGCTACTCTATATAGCCCCTTGTTTTCCCATTTCCCCAGTTGTGGATGTAGCTCCCTCAGGAGTAAGGTTTTGAGTGGCCTGGTTACTGAGTCTTTTGGTAGTAAATGAAGAGAGCCTGTCAGTGCTGTCCAAGCCTGTACTGTTTCCTTAGAGGTTACTAAATCATGTCCATGGTAAGTATATCTCTGATTTGAATTCCAAAGTATGTCAGATGGATTGTCATGCCCTCCCAGGTCTGCTTTTAAGGTTGTCCATATATTATCATCTGAATTTTTGTTCAACAATATATCCTGAGCTAGTCTGGCTGCTTGATAATACTCCCTCAAGTTTAGCACCCCAGCCCCTCCCACCTGTTTGTGTTGTTGCAGAATTTTAGAGGCTATTCTGGCTATTTTATTACCCCTTAAGAAACCTGTTAAGTCTTGTTGTAGTTTATGTAAGTCTGGGATTGGTACTTTCATTGGCAGAGCTCTGAAGAGGTATAGCAGCCTTGGAAGTATGTTCATTTTAATAGCCGAGAGGCGCCCGAGATTGCTTACTTTTCCACTTACGTAAATCTGACCTAATTTTCTTATATAAGGGAATGTAATTTAGTTTGTACAAATCCTTGTAATCATGGGACAATTTGACTCCTAAATAGTGTATCGCTTTTTTTGCCCAGGCGAAAGTAAAATTGGTTTCTATTAATTTACGAGTGTGGGTCAGGAGCGCAATAGGCAACTCCTCACACTTGTCTAGGTTAATCTTGTATCCCGACACATCGGAGAACTCCTGTAAAGTGTTATATAGATTCGGTAGAGATATTAGGGGTTTTGTCAAAGTCAAAAGGATGTCATCCGCAAAAGCGAGAGTTTATATTCATTTTGCTTTACCTTGTCTTATCTTTGCAGCCAGGGGCTCTATAAACATCACAAATAGCAATGGAGATAGAGGGCAACCCTGTCTGGTTCCTCCTCGGATGTCTATGGGGTTTGACTGATATTCTGCTGCTTTTATTACAGCTGTTGGGAAAGAGTAAATATTTCTAATTGCTTTCACAAAGGGACCACTAACCCCAAAGCCTGTCAATACCTCGAACATGTATTCCCAATCTACTCTGTCAAACGCCTTCTCTGCATCCAAGGAAAGGAGCAGAGAAGGCGTCTTAGTCCTCTCCAAGTAATCCGTCAAGTCTATAGTCCGTCTAATATTGTCAGGTGCTTCCCTATCCCTGATAAACCCTACCTGGTCAGGGTGTACTATGGAAGGAAGATTTTTTTCATCTATTGGCAAGAATTTTAGTAAAAATCTTTATATCTTGGTTGATTAACGAAATAGGGTGATAGCTCTTGCATAGTTTTGGGTTCTTTCCAGCTTTAGGGATAACTACTATCTTGGCTCTCAGAATGTCTGGAGGGATATCACTACCTGTCATGATGTCATTGCAGAATTTTAGTAGATGTGGGACTAATGCTACCCTAAATAGTCGATAATACTCCCCAGGGAACCCGTCTGGGCCTGCTGCCTTGCCCTGTTTCAAATTTTTAACTGCATCAATAACCTCCTTCGTTGTTATTTCTGCGTTTCCTTTAGAGCATCTTTTTCAATCGTCGGGAGTTGGGCTGTCGCTAAAAACTGCTCTCTAAGCATTTTGGTATGTACCGTCATACAGTACTTGGTAGTACTTTGCGAAATTATCCGCTATTTCCTGTGGGTTCGATGTGTATGATCCGTCAGCAGTCTGAATAGAGGGAATAGAAAAAGATCTAATTTTCGCTTGTAATTTATGAGCCAATCTGTCCGGCTTATTTGAATATATATAGTAATGGGCTTTCAATTTTTGGGAAGCCCTAAGTAAGCTGACATAAGTTCAGAGAGTTCCCTGCGTTTCAATTGAAGTAGTCTAAAGGCTGTGGTAGAGGATGTTTGTTGGTGCTGTCTAGTCAGTTCATTTATCTCTCTCTGCAGCTTGGATGTTTTTGTTATATATGGTTTTTGCCTTTATAAGAAGCCCTCTGATAAATGGCTTATGTGCTGCCCAGCAACACACTGGACTAGTAGTTGAGTCTGCGTTTATTTCCCAGTATTCAGTCAGTTCTTTTAAAATAGCATCCTGTGTCTTTTGTTTTTTGAGTACAGTTGGGTCATAAGTGCATGAGCGATTGTTATTATATCCTACAACCCCCGCTACTTTAATACCTATTATAGAATGATCAGACCATGCACATGCATGTATAGAGGAGGATTGTAAATTAGGTATTAATATCTGACTAAGGTAAATGTAATCTAGTTTTGAATATGTCTTATGCGCAAAAGAGTAGTATGTATAGTCATTGGTTTTGCCATATAATGATTCCCATGAATATATCACATTATGTGTTGACAAGGCGCTCCTGATTGATCTGACCATTACATTGTGATGTCTTTGTTTATGGGTTAGTCCGGGAGAGTCCCCCGTCCCCCGAATCTGTATCGGTATATTAAAATCTCCCCCCAGAAATATTCTAGATTGAGACCATTGGGTAAGTAGTCAAGTAATTTGTTCAAAAAAGTTGCCTTGTTTGTCGTTTGTAGCATATATGTTGCATAACGTTATCTCCTTCCCCTGTATTGACCCTCTAACTATTAGGTACCTACCTTCCGAGTCCCTCAATACCTCCTCTGTGATAAAGTTTAGTGACTGATGTATTAGAATGGAGACCCCTCTTTTTTTACTATCTGTTACTGAGTGATAATGTTGAAGAAACTGTCTAGACCAATATTTGGGGATTATGGTGTTGGTAAAGTGTGTCTCTTGCAGGAATATTAAATTCGCTTTTAGTCTATCATATTGGGTCATCGCTGTTCTGCGCTTAATATCGGTGTTAAGACCTCTTACGTTATGTGAGATAAGGTGTATAGAGTTTGTCATTGTAAGCTTACCGTGATATGATATGCATTCTTGATCGGTCCTCCTTGTGACCTTTGATATTTCTCTTCCCTACCCCCCAGCTCTGCCGACCAAGACCTTCCTTCTGAATGGCATAGCAATTACAAGCATGGTTAGACACTAAATCAGAATAACAAAAACATAATTGAACTAGTGAAAAAATTTTAACACAAATAAATGCATGGCGAAATCCGTCAGTGTCTTAAGAGAAAGAAAGAAAAAAAAAGGGGAGAGAGAGGAAAGGGAGTAAGAAGAAGAAGAAATAAGTAGAAAAAGAAAAACATATATTCAATGTGTAAAGTGTAACATCGCCTAAATTTGGATATGCAGTAGCAGCATATCGTGTGAACACCTGTGATTGTAAAAAACAATTTGAAGTAAACTTCGAAGAATGTCAGAACTTCGTGCAAACTTTAAACAGTGTAAATACATTAATATGTGTTTAAGACATAATCAATTGTCACATAGGAAACTTTGCATTTCTGATTCTAGGACTCCGGCCTAGAATCCGTGGAGACATAGTGTCTGGAGTTCAATAAGGTTGTGATTGAAATGACATCATTCAACTCCAAGTCCTTAATAGACCGTCCTCCAAGACATTGTAAGTGAGCAATTTCAATACTTCTCAGGTCTTGGTACCTTTCTTGGTTGCTTTGGACCATCTTTGCCCCTGAGAGTGGTATGTTTTGCGGTCCTTTTGTAGATCTCTTTCGGGAGGTGAATCGGAGGGTATATCAGGGATTTCCAAATGTAATCGCTTAAAGGTCTCCGGAATCTCTGAAAGTTCTCTTAGCATAATATATCTACCTTCTGACTGGATATGAAGGCCAAATGAAAAAGTCCATCAATAGGTTATCTGATTCTTCCTCAATAAAAAGGTAATTGGTCTCATTTTTCCTCTTCTTTGTAGCGTTCTCAGGCACAGATCTTGGTAAAATTGTATTATAGACCCCTGAAATTTAAATGTTGGGTTTTTCCTCGCCGCCATCAATATGGCCTCTTTCTCTGGGAACCGGAACATTTTAATGATCACATCCCTTGGTGGGGCGTCTTCTTCTTTAGGTTTTGCTCGTAGTGATCTGTGAGCTCTCTCCATCTGATACTTCTCATCACCAGTTTCTCCTGTGATGGCTTGAAATAGTTGGTGTAGATAAATTGGCAACTCAGAGGTGGTAACTGATTCTGGGACCCCCTTTATTCTCAAGTTGCATCTACGACTCCTATTCTCCATATCCTCCATTTTATCTTCTATTTCAGAAATCACATGTTGCTGGGAGGAAATTTGCTGAGATAGTGCTGAGATTGCCTCTATGTTGGAGGATTAATTGTCTTCTAATGAAGCTACTCTGTTGCCTATATCTAACATTACAGATCTAATTTCTGCCAAGTTGTTAGTGATTGTGGGCTGGAAACTATCAAACTTGTCCCATAATTTTTCAAAATTAGTATTAATGTCCTGTTTTGACACCAACATTTTGAGATCTGCTTTAGTCACCGGCGTGGAGTCCCCCATTACAGATTGGGAGTCTGAATCTGACCCTGCTTCTTCTTCTGTTATAGGCTGGCAAAGTCCTGGCACTTTATCCCCTTTAGACTTAAAAAAGAGACTTGGAACCTGAGTTTTACTGACCACTAGCAGCTTATTTTGCTTCCTGGTTGCCATTATTAAACAAGTGGGGGGTATGATTTGCAGCAGCTTGTAGCTCCCTGAAAAACAGTAGTTTGGGGCAATGCCAAGTGCAGAAAACTGTATGTAACTTCCAGCAGCTAGCTTGCTAACATAATGAGTAACAGTCATCTTGGTTAATAATATTGTGCTTTATCTGATAGTGAAAATATGTGAGCCTGAATTCACTACTAGATGTTTTATTTAATGTCATTAATTAACTGCTGTAAATGACTCTACGGTCGATGGCCAGCCTTCCCCAGTTCTATAGCTAATATGTTACAGAGGAGCTGCTTATACTGGTATTTGCATGTTCATCATACCTTTATGACATCCTTGTGTCCGCAAATCTGTTTCCCTTCCTTACAGCGTTCACCATGTTGCCGCCTATATGACTGACTGCTCACAGTCGTTATGACCTGACCATTCTCACTGCATCTTTCATCTCGGTCTTTAGACCCACATACCCCCCTATCACCTCTGTGTTGATCAATACTTGTAAGTACAAGCTTTAAGAGGTCGGGTTGTCAGTGGGCTGTGAAAAAGTGTTGAACCGAATGGCCAAGATGGCGTCCGCAACCTTTCAACTCCACAACTGTTATGCCTTTTTTTCTGTAGTTCCTCTTTCTTGGGCTGCTTGCTAGCTTACCCGGAGCTTCGGTTAGGTCGGCAGGTGATTTCTGCTGAAATTACTGCATCCGATCGTTGAATAATCCAGATGACAGTGGCAATGTCACACGGAGCTATGGGTTCAGACCTCCATCTCTGAATGGCTCCAGGCTCCGCTCCCCAAACAATAGATGTTTAAAGGGAAAAAAAATATTAAAAGAAAATGCTCTTATGTCCATTTTATTATTGCTCTATTGCTTGCAGATAACTGTAACCAAGATTGCAAGTTGTGTGCTAAACTCAGTGCGTAAATAACACAAAGAATTTAGCAGTATCGCACTCTCCATAGCGCTGCCATTACAAGTTACAGAAAAACATTCTTGTGCTGTGCGTTATGGTGCGTTAAGCTCCATACCGCACAAAAGCCAAGGCCTGACTTGACGTGCTCATGCACATTTTCCCCCATTTACATCAATGGAGAAAAAGTGTTAGAAAAAAACTTAAACCTGTGATTGTGGAATGGCGATCGCTATAGCGCATTCCCCATTGATGTCTATGGGGACA
Source organism: Bombina bombina (assembly GCF_027579735.1). Classification (NCBI taxonomy): domain Eukaryota; kingdom Metazoa; phylum Chordata; class Amphibia; order Anura; family Bombinatoridae; genus Bombina; species Bombina bombina. The sequence goes on from NC_069504.1 coordinate 591,086,457, forward strand.
AGAAGATTATGTAAAAACCTAACACCCTAACATAAACCCCAATCTAAATACCCCTAATCCGCCGCCCCCGACATTGCGACACTAAATAAAGTTATTAACCCCTAAACCGCCGCCCCCGACATCGCAAACACTAAATAAACTTTTTGTATGGGCATTACCCTTAAATGGGAAATTAGCTCGTTAGTGCCCATTAAAAAATAAAAAAAAATCCCTAATCTAAAAAACAAACAAACACTAACCCCAAAAAAAATTCTCACAGTTCCTGAAGTCTGGACATCCATCTTCATTGAGGCGGCGACAAGTCTTTATCCAGGTGGCGACATCTCCATCCATCATGGGGGCATCTTCTATTTTCATCCCGGTGGTGTGGAGCTGTGGCGGCACGGAGCTAAGCAGGACCGCAGGGATGATGACATCCAGCATCCTCTTCATGCAATCGCCGCCGCACACTGAAGATTAAATGCAAGGTACCCCTTTTATAATTGGGGTACCTTGCATTCCTATTGGCTGAAATATTCAAATCAGCCAATAGAATGAGAGCTGCTTAAATCCTATTGGCTGATTTGAAATAAGTGAAATGGATAATTGCAGTACAGGCTAAAACCTTTGCGGTATAGCTGTACCGGTGTGACTTGTAGTACGGGAGACCTGACATCCCTCGAGCAAAGACCAATTATTCAGCGGTATAGCCATACCGCAAAACTTGTAATTTTGCCCTATATGCTTAAAGTGATGGTGAATTTCAGTACCACTCCAATGACGAGCATTCATTGCTTACTAGGAGAGTGGAGGGGAGCGACTTACAGCAAAAACAGCGTGAATACTATAATAAACGAATAATCTAAAAGGAACTGCAAGCATTGTTGTAGGTTACTTATATAATAAAATGTACCGGTTTTGTTTGGGTGTTAAAGTATTATGACAACAATCTATATTATGTACTGTGAACAGTTAATGTAATTATTTTAATACCAATTATAAATTACTTACTCTTTACACTTTTTCATGCAGACAACCCAACTCAGCTATTGCCTGTATCAGTAACTTGTAAATAGTGATTCTGAAAATGTGTTCGCAATCATTGTTTACAGTTATGTTATTGGGAATCCCCGATTGCGCTTCACAGCTCATGTGTAAATCATGCACATGCTCAAAATAGGTTATTCTCATACCAATGGGAAATGGCCAAGTAAGCACGAGCGAACTGAAGACGTCACAGAACGCTGGACTTCATGAGTGCCGTATGGTTGGAGGATCATTAACATAGTCACCAAAAAAAAAAAAAAAAGTTCATCCCAGTTGACTGGCAGAGGATCATAATAGAAGTAGTAATATCAGCAAGGATTTAACCCTTTCAAAGATGGATTTAAAGAAAAAAAATGTACCTAGAGCCTTTATTTTCTGTCAAAGATGACATATTTGGCATTAGTTTGGATACAGTTCACCATCACTTTAACCCTTGCAAAGAGATTAAACACATAGCTACAATCAGCTTCAGAACAGCAATACACTACTGTGGCCTAGTTGAACACAACTGGTGGGTCAGTGACAAGAGGCATATGTGTGTAGCCACCAAGGTGTAGCCACCAATGACCAACTAGCTACAAGTAGTGCATTGCTGCCCCTGAGCCTACCAAGGCAAGCTTTTCAACAAAAGTACATTTGATAATATAAATAAATAAAAAAATATCTTAAAACTACATGCTTTATAGAAACAATCAAGGTTTAATTTTGACTTTCATGCCCCTTTAAGTGCTTTACCATACATGGATTGTCACAGTATAGAGGGTTGTTTTATAAAGAGTAAGCAGGTTCTTATTTATACAGAGAACACCTCCAGTTCTACAGAAGCAGGTTAAGTAACTGCAAGCAGATACCTCCCAGGCACAAACACCACACACACACACTCTAACATTTCTCCTTAGAAGTTGTCTCATAATTATGTTTGGTTCTCATAGGAGTCACTGAAACTGTAGGCATACAAAGACTAGCTAACTATTAATTACAGTACAGAAAGGATGAACAAGACAAAGAAGTGGAAAAGAAGAGTCACTGAAAACCCTGATATCTATTCAGATATATCAAATCATATTGGAACAATCTAAAAATACTTTCTCAAATATTCCATTTACAGTCCACATTTTCTATTACCAAAATCCCCCTAATTTGTGCAATCTGTGTAAGAAACAATAAAATAAATAAATAAAAAGGGATCTATTGGTGCAGTCTTATGAAACCACATTCAAACCTCTGCACCATAAGGCTATGTGCATTTACACAAGCAAATTTGAATAAAAGTCATATAGAAGGAATGAGCATACTTTCTGAACCACCAGAGCTTTGGGGCTAAGTATGTCCCAGTCTCATATATTTTACTATAAATATTGTTTGAAATCAGTTTGCCAGTAGGGCATCTCCCCTGGGTTAGCACTGAAAAAAGGCAAAAAATAAATAAAAATGTTATATATATATATATATATATATATATATATATATATATATATATATATATATATATATATATATAGAGAGAGAGAGAGAGAGAGATAGAGATAGAGATAGATAGATAGATAGATAGATAGATAGATAGATAGATATAGTAACTCATGCCTTTATCGTTTTTATTTTCTCATTGCACCTAGCTTTAATGTCAAATAAATCCTTTAATATCAAATAAAAGGATCACAGAAACAAAATTATTTTTTTACCTTCAGAAATAGCTGTTAAGAAATACAGTGTATGACAGCATACTGACTACCAATCATCCTTTACACAGAAAGACATTGTTCACTCTGCATGGTGACATTATATGATGTTGTCAAATAAAAATATCAATGCCATTTTAATTATTTATCTGCCATACTGTCCATTTGGACATATTTAATAAAAAAATATATAGCTATATATTTAAAAACTGAACAAAAACAAAACATGCTTTTGTAAAAGGCGTATGGGTGCTACATGTCTATAAAGTGTATTTTTCATGTTAATATATAAATGTATGCTACCCTTGACTGATATGTTATATACTACTGATCCTGCCTGAATGAGTGAATGTCACACATTTAGAAAGAATATACTCTTATTTTTCTTCTTATTAGGTACCTTACAAATACAAACTCTACCGGTTAAAGAAAAGAGACCGGTATCTGCCTCAGCCCTACAGTAAAGGAAAAGATTGTTCAGCAAATGCTGATGCCAATCATGGATTATGGAGATGTAGTATATGCACCTGCACCGCAAACTCACCTTAATAAACTTAATACATTGCATAACTTGTTCTGCCGCTTTGTGCTACAATGTAACTACAGGACCCACCATTGTGACATGCTAAAAGAACTAAACTGGCTGTTGCTGGAATCCAGACGTACCCTCCATCTTTCCTGCCTTGTGTTTAAGAGCCTTTCTGGGAAGCTCCCACCCTACCTGAGCAGAATGCTCTCCCCGGCTGTTCCCACCTCCCATAACCTCCGATCCAGTACCAGCACATTATTTAGTTTTCCTCCATACAAAAAGAAAGCAGCTCAATCCTCCTTTTCCTACAGAGCACCACAATTATGGAACGACCTCCCTCACACTTTAAAACCTTCCCCAAGCCTAAAATCCTTTAAGAGATCCCTCTCTGCATATCTCAAAACAGAATGAACCTGTCATGGTTGATTATATATTTCCTACCTGTTCTATGTTAAATTTTGCATATATTATGGATTAATATTGTTTCTGTATTTTTATGTACCCTATTGTATCAATGCAATGTTTTGTGGACCCAGGACATACTTGAAAATGAGAGAAATCTCAATGTATCCTTCCTGGTAAAATATTTTACAAATAAATAAATAATATACAAACACATTACTTTTGTATGTGTGTGTATTACATATACAGGTATTATTTTGGTAATATTTGTCCTTTGACATGTTGTGCTTGTTGGACCTTCCACTGAATGTCATAGCTTTGCTGGAATAAAAATAAAACAAATATATATATACAACATTTTGAAAAAGCAGGCACTCTCACGTACCAGTCAGCAACCAAGGTGTCCAGCTTAATAGTAATACATCCAAAAAAATCCCACGGTAGTTGTAAATGGGAAGCGGCAATCACTGGATTTTGAAGCAAAGCAAACAACTTTTTATTTATAGAGACACTATTGTGACGTTTCGGGGTCGTAAGCCCCTTCCTCAAATGTGAAGCACTGCAGATACATCGGAGAAAGCACCCCGTAAGGTGATCCGGAGGCGGGGTCAGAATTCGCGTCAAGCTTATGCTACATAGAGAACTCAGGCAGGATCCGAGATCTCCAATGGAGCAAAATGCCCTGTGGTGACCTCAAGGCCTATGCGAGGAGAGTGTTTTTTTGTCGGCAAGCGGTCCACTACCTATCCGGAGCAAAACAAGGCGGGATTAGGTGGAGGGGGATTTAGTTACTTTATCATTGCGCCTTAAGGGCTGAAGAGTGGCTGGGCACAAGGAGAAACGAGACCTCCAGGGATACCCCCCTTCCAGAACTGAGTGCAAGGGGAAGGTAGGAATCCTCATTGAAGCCATTGTGTTGTTTTTTGTTTCTAACAAGGTGGTAAAACCTTCTAAGAGGAGAATTTTATAACACAGAGTGGCTTGGAAAGGCCTGTGCAGGCAAAACAGCTAATAAAGGCAATATTTACCTTAAGAGGCAGAGGCGGAGCAAAGAATATCAGACATAGAAGATCAGCTCAATGCCAAAGAAAAAACTGCAAAGGACCTGGTACAGCAGAATGAAGTACTAATACAAAAGCTAGAGAATCGGAGCAGGAGGAACAGCTTAAAGGGACATGAAACCCAAAATTTTTATTTTATGATTCAGATAGAGAATACAATTTTCCTTCCAATTTATTTCTATTGTTTATTTTGCTTCCTTCTCTTGTTTTCCTTAACTGAACGATCTATCTAGGTAAGCTCAGGAGTAGCAAAGAACCTAGGTTCTCATTGATTGGTGGCTGCAGATATATATCGATTGTCATTGGCTCACCCATGTGTTCAATTAGAAACAAGTAGTGCATTGCTGCACCTTCAACAAATAATTCCAAGAGAATTAAGCAAATTAGATAATAGAAGTAAATTAGAAAGTTGTTTAAAATTGTATTCTCTATCATAAAATAATCATAAAATATTTTTTTGGGGTTTCTTGTCCCTTTAAAGGGACAGTCAACACCAGAATTTTTGTTGTTTAAAAAGATAGATAATCCCTTTATTACCCATTCCCCAGTTTTGCATATCCAACACAGTTATAATAATACACGTTTTACCTCTGTAATTATCTTGTATCTAAGCCTCTGCTGACTGCCCCCTTATTTCAGTTCTTTTGACAGACATGCAGTTTAGCCAATCAGTGCTCACTCTTAGGTCACTTTACGTGCATGAGCTCAATGTTATCTATATGAAACATGTGAACTAATGCCCTCTAGTGGTCAAAATGTATTCAGATTAGAGGCATAAATTAGCATATGAACCTCCTAGGTTTAGCTTTCAACTAAGAATACCAAGAGAATAAAGCAAAATTGGTGATAAAAGTAAATCGGGAAGTTGTTTAAAATTGCATGCCCTATTTAAATCATGAAAGTTTTTTTTGGACTTGACTGTCCCTTTAACCCCTTAATGACCGCAGCACTTTTCCATTTTCTGTCCGTTTGGGACCAAGGCTATTTTTACATTTTTGCGGTGTTTGTGTTTAGCTGTAATTTTCCTCTTACTCATTTACTGTACCCACACATATTATATACCGTTTTTCTCGCCATTAAATTGACTTTCAAAAGATACCATAATTTTCATCATATCTTATAATTTACTATAAAAAACATTATAAAATATGAGGAAAAAATGGAAAAAAACACATTTTTTCTAACTTTGACCCCCAAAATCTGTTACACATCTACAACCACCAAAAAACACCCATGCTAAATAGTTTCTAAATTTTGTCCTGAGTTTAGAAATACCCAATGTTTACATGTTCTTTGCTTTTTTTGCAAGTTATAGGGCCATAAATACAAGTAGCACTTTGCTATTTCCAAACCACTTTTTTTCAAAATTAGCGCTAGTTACATTGGAACACTAATATCTTTCAGGAATCCCTGAATATCCATTGACATGTATATATTTTTTTTTAGAAGACATCCCAAAGTATTGATCTAGGCCCATTTTGGTATATTTCATGCCACCATTTCACCGCCAAATGCGATCAAATAAAATTTTTTTTTCACTTTTTCACAAATATTTTCACAAACTTTAGGTTTCTCACTGAAATTATTTACAAACAACTTATGCAATTATAGCATAAATGGTTGTAAATGCTTCTCTGGGATCCCCTTTGTTCAGAAATAGCAGACATATATGGCTTTGGCTTTGCTTTTTGGTAATTAGAAGGCTGCTAAATGCCCCTGCGCAAAATACGCGTATTATGCCCAGCAGTGAAGGGGTTAATTAGGGAGCATGTAGGGAGCTTCTAGGGTTAATTTTAGCTTTAGTGTAGTGTAGTAGACAACCCCAAGTATTGATATAGGCCCATTTTGGTATATTTCATGCCACCATTTCACCGCCAAATGCGATCAAATTAAAAAAAACTTTAATTTTTTCACAATTTTAGGTTTCTCACTGAAATTATTTACAAACAGCTTGTGCAATTATGGCACAAATGGTTGTAAATGCTTCTCTGGGATGCCCTTTGTTCAGAAATAGCAGACATATATGACTTTGGCGTTGCTTTTTGGTAATTAGAAAGTCGCTAAATGCTGCTGCGCATCACACGTGTATTATGGCTAGCAGTGAAGGGGTTAATTAGGTAGTGTGTAGGGAGCTTGCAGGGTTAATTTTAGCTTTAGTGTAGAGTTCAGCCTCCCACCTGACACATCCCACCCCCTGATCCCTCCCAAACAGCTCCCTTCCCTCCCCCACCCCACTATTGTCCCCCGCCATCATAAGTACAGGCCGAAAGTGTGCCAGTACGAAAATAAAAGATTTTTTTTTTTTTTAAAGAAAAAAAAAAAAGCATATTTACATATGCTGTGTTTAGGATCCCCCCTTAGCCCCCAACCTCCCTGATCCCCCCCAAAACAGCTCTCTAAGCCTCCCCCTCTGCCTTATTGGGGGCCATCTTGGGTACTGGCAGCTGTCTGCCAGTACCCATTTTGCACAATCAAATGTTTATTTCTTTTTTATTGTTTTTATTTTTTCTGTAGTGTAGCTTCCCCCCCCCCCCCCACGGACCAACCCCCACCACCTAAATAACGAATAAGGCTTTTTTTTACACAATTACTGGTCCCACTTTTATTTTTGGGACACATTTTTTTCTGTAGTGCAGCGGTCCCCACCCGGTCCCTGCCCCGGCGTGCCCCGGCGCGCGCCCCCTTGTGCACGTGCGCGCGCCCCCGCGCGCGCCCGGACTTGCACGCCCACGATCCCGCCCCCCTCCACATGACCAGGGCCATCGATGGCCGCCACCCACCTCCCACACCGGCTCCCACCCACCAACGATACCGGCCATCGATGTCCGGTGCAGAGAGGGCCACAGAGTGGCTCTCTCTGCATCGGATGGCCATCTAAGGTTATTGCAGGATGCCTCCATATCGAGGCATCACTGCAATAACCGGAAAGCAGCTGGAAGCGAGCAGGATCGCTTCCAGCTGCTTTCCACACCGAGGACGTGCAGGGTACGTTCTCAGGCATTAACTGCCTTTTTTCTGAGGACGTACCCTGCACGTCCTCGGTCATTAAGGGGTTAAGAGTGATTGGCCTCCCAAAATCTTTGAAATGGCAATGTCTGATGGCCCTTGCAGAGAAAACATTACCACATATCCTGGGCCTACAAAACACAAAAAGGTCTTTCGAAGCTGAGAGAGCCCACAGAGTGGGACCAATCCAAGGAGGGCAAGGAAAAGAATAAAGATTAAGACCCGTAATTATAAAGTATCTGAGCTTTCAGAGCAAGTCCGAGATAATAAGAGCCTATAGAAAGATGGGAAATTTTAACTCGAAGATAAAAAAATATACCTGTTTTAAGACTATTCAGCGGAAACTGCTAGAATAAGAAAATTGTTCTCCCCAATATGTTCAGAACTGTTAAAAGAAGGAAGAGAGTTTACACTATTATTCCCAGCAAAATTGAGAGTTAAATGTGGAGAAGAATCCATTATATTGGATATGCCAGAAAAAGCTAACTTTTTAAAGAATAAATAAGACTGCAAGAAAACAAAACCATTTAATGAGAGACACAATCTACTTGAATATGCTAGTAAACTTTCTCCACATATATGCTTTAGTCCTAGGTTTTTTTATTTTTTTTATTTTCTATTCCCTTTTCCTATACCTTTCTTTTCACTTTGTACATTAATTGAGTTTTTACATGTCATTGGTCTCAGTCACATTGCCCCAGGAGCTGATGTAAAATGGTTAAAATAGTAACTTGGAATATAGAGGATATAAATTCCCCCATAAAAAGAAAAGCCATTTTGAATCAGCTCAAAAGGAATGGGGCTGACATAATTTGTTTGCAAGAAACACATTTATCTGAAAAAGAGCACAAAAAACTAAAAACACATTGGGTAAATGAGGTTATCTTTTCCTCACAAAGGAAACCAAAAAGGGGGTAGCCATCCTTTTTAAAAAAAATGCACAATATAAGATTAAAAATAAGATTGTGGACAAAGATGGCAGATTTGTTATAGTCATTGTTACGATTGATAATGAAATGTATACACTGTGTAATGTTTATGGACCGAACTCCATGGATAGGAAATTTTGGTAAAAAATCGGTAGAATCTTAAATATGTATGCACACACACAAATTATTTTATTAGGAGATTTTAGTTTTACACCAAACTCTTTAGTAGATAAGAAAAGCATGAGATTGTGGGAAAATAAAACAAGGTATAGGAAAGCACTGATAAAGTATGAAAAACAAATGTTAACTCCATTAAATGATGCATTGGCATTAGTAGATTGTAAGGTTTTTTTCCCTGTTGTTTTGTTTGCCATGTGCTGCTGGCAGTCATTTTACTCACCTCTCTTCCTGACTATGGTGCATTGTGGGGGATGCTGCTCATTTCCTGCACTTCCTTTTATGGCCAGACTGGTGTGCATCATCCGTGTGAGACAGGATGCAGTCTCACAATTGTGATGTCATCACTTATTATTTAAACGGCCTCTGTTCAGTATGCTTTGCCTTTGCGTTGTCTCAGACCTGTTTGTGAGAGTTCCTCTGTATTACCTGGCTGCCTGATGTCCTTCCTGGTTCCTGATCCATGGCTTGTTCCTGACTCTGCCTTTTTCCTTGTTCCTGATTCTGGCTCGTCTGACTATTCAATTTGGCTCCTGACTCGGGTCGTCTGACTACCAGCTCTGGTTTTGACTCCTGGCTTGTTATTTGACTTGTGGACTTTTTATTATTTTTTCCTATTAATAAAGGTGTGATTATTTTTGCACTTCTCGTCACAGTCTGATTCCTGGCACCCTGACATTGCGCAAAGGCCATAAATCCTGATGGTGCTAATTATCCACCTTTACCTGCCATCATTTCCAGGATGAATGTACTACAGGATCACCGCTTGGATCAATTTGCACTAGCCTTGCAAACCCTGCTGACTCTTACTGCACATTTGGACCAAAGTGTCCCGCAAGTTATGGATGCTCCTGCTTCCGCTGCTGCACCTATGCCTACCAGGAGTATGTCCGGTTCTGCACCTCTACCTCAGCGTTATGGAGGCGATCCTATTCAGTGCAGAGGGTTTTTGAATTAGGTGGGCATTTACTTTGAGATGTTACCTCAGGTGTTTCCCTCTGACAGAGCTAAGGTGGGATTTCTCATCTCGTTACTCTCTGTCACAGCTCTTGCCTGGGCTAATCCCTTGTGGGAGACTAATAAACCTGTGATAACAAATTACCCTGAATTTGTGGCCTCCTTTCGAAAGGTATTTGATGTTCTGGCTCGCTGCTTCTCTGCTGCTAAACGACTCATGTCCATTCAGCAAGGTACAAGATCTGTTGCTCAGTATGCTATTGAGTTCCATACGCTTGCCGCAGAGGTAGGTTGGAACCATGAAGCCCTTGTTGTCGCCTTCTTTCATGGGCTCTCTGATGTGATTAAAGACGAAGTTGCTGCCAGAGATTTACCAGAGGATCTCGAGGCATTGGTGTCTTTTTTGATCCTAATTGACATCAGACTCAGAGAGAGGTCCTCTGTCAAGTAGCGGTTGCGGAAGCCTCCTGTTCCGTTGACTCCTACGTGTTCGTTCCCACCCATGCCTCCCTCTCCTACCATGCCTCCTGGTCCCGAGTCACCAGGTACTGCTGAGCTGATGCAGTTGGAATTCAAGCGGAGAGGGCCTTTAGGAGGAGGGAGGGGCTCTGCCTCTATAGTGGTTTACAGGGCCACCTTTTGAAGTCTTGTCCTAAACGGCCGGGAAACGCTCACACCTAAAGTCCTGTCGGGGGCAGACCTTGGGTGGTTTATCCTCATCCCCGGAACTGCTTAAGGAGAAACCTTTGGTCACGGTTGTCTTTTCATGGGTGGACTCCTCCATAGTCACTCAGGTTATTTTTGACTCCGGTGCTGCGCTCTAGTTCATTGACAGTGCTTTTGTATCAAAGCACTCCATTCCTGTTTTGCCTCGGTCCGTTCCGCTTGCTATTGAGGCCATTGATGACAGCCCGCATTCGTTACTCACGAAACTGCTCTGTTGTCCATGGCTGTTGGGGCTCTCCATTTTGAAACCCTCCAGACTTCCTAGACGTTTTTGACAAGCCAATCGGAATTAATTAAATTTAATTTCCCCTTAGGAATCAATGGGGCTGCGTTATGGAGCTTTACACTGCTTTATTGCAGGTGTTAGGCTTTTTTTCAGCCGGCTCTCCCCGTTGATGTCTATGGGGAAATTGTGCACGGGCACGTACAACCAGCTCACCGCTGACTTAAGCAGCGCTGGTATTGGAGTGCGGTATGGAGCACAATTTTGCTCTACGCTCACTTTTTGTCTTTTAATGCTGGGTTTATAAAAACCTGTAATACCAGCGCTGTAGGGAAGTGAGTGTTGAGAATAACGTGCAAGTTAGTACCGCACCCCTCATAACGCAAAACTCGTAATCTAGCGCTATTTTCTAAGGCTAAAAAATGAGTGTCATATTTCTGAACAGTTCTGTCTTAATTAAAGAAATTCCTCTTGCGCTATATTTTCTTTCCATTTTTCTAAATTACAAGTATCTGAAAAAATACAATTGTTTAAATCGACTTTATTAGAAAATGTCCATAACAGATTCTATTCTATGAAGATTTCAATATGCTCTCTTTTTTTTACTTATTTTACTTTTTGCTACCCACTACTCCTGCGATTAGGCATTTCCTCTACCAATTTATAACATATATTCTCATTACCTTCAATAAATACATGTCAACCCCCAATAGACAGCTACTCCATCCTGCTTATATTATATTTTATTATAAAACAATGCTTTGCTAGCTCCCACAACCCCAGTCCCCCTCCCTAACTCCACATTTGAGCGGCTCTTGACTGCTGAACCCCCCTCCCTATATTTGAATAGCTAGGCCCAAGAGTGGCCATATCATAAGCTAATTTCCTCCTCTAGATTGTTTTACTCTTCATGGGTCCAAGAGTGACCTCTTGTTTCCAAAGAGGATGTGAATATAAGATACGCATAATAAAACTGAGGTTCAAGACACCTTTACACATCTCCCAAACATATTCCACTATTCATACCTAATTTTACATGTCAGTTTTATTGTCTAGTGCTTGCTTTTGTCTCCAGTAAGTACGCTTTTCACTGTGTTATATGGGTGATGTGACGTTTCATCTTTGTTGTTTGACATGCATAACCTCAATAAAAAAATTATTTAAAAAAAAAATAAAAAATCTTCACCTTATTAAAGGGACATTACTTATTGAAATCTGCTAAGCACTGGAAACTTAATTTAAAGGGACAGTGTACGCTAATTTTTCTCCCCTTTAATTTGTACTCAATGATCCATTTTACCTGCTGGAGTGTATGAAATTGTTTACAAATAGCTAATTTACCCTTACATTAGCATTTGAAATAGCTGATTTTCACCGTGGTTTCCCTACCTATACTGAAAGTTTCCATAACAAGTCAGCGGAAACTATAATTGTGCAGCAGCAAATAATTTGTTTTGGATGAATCCATCCAAATGAATAGGCTGAAAAAATAGTTTTTTAGAATATTAATTTGCTGCACTAATCAGTATTTGTTTAGTTGAAAACTAAATGAATATTAAATATTTGCTAACATTTACATTCATTTTCATTAAAAGACATGTAAATGTTCCTTTGCTGCAAATGAAATAGTGTCACTGGTAGTTTTTACTCACCTATAGCACGCTGGGGAGCTGCTCTAATCCTGACCCTTCTTTACAGAGCCCAGTGCCACTCTAAAGGAAGGCTTAGCGCGGCAGATCCTATAGCATGAAATAAAGGACCTTCCCCTTTAGTGCAGGCTCTAGAGGCCGCTGCTCTAAGCCTCCTATTAGTTGGGCTCTATGAAGAAGAGATGGGATTAGCACGGCTTCCCAGCACGCTATGGGTGAGTGTTTTATATTTTAAATGGACAGTCTACACCAGAATTTTTTTTGTTTTAAAAGATAGATAATCCCTTTATTACCCATTTCCCAGTTTTGCATAACCAACACAGTTATATTAATATACTTTTAACCTCTGTGATTATCTTGTATCTAAGCCTCTGCAAACTGCCCCTTTTTTCAGTTCTTTTGACAGGCTTGCAGTCTAGCCAATCAGTGCCTGCTCCCAGATAACTTCTCGTGCACGAGCTCAGTGTTATCTATATGAAATACGTGAACTAACACCCTCTAGTGGTAAAAAACTGTTAAAATGCAATCTGAAAGAGGTGGGCTTCAAGGTCTAAGAAATTAGCATATGAACCTCCTAGGTTAAGCTTTCAACTAAGAATACCAAGAGAACAAAGCAAAATTGGTGATAAAAGTAAATTGGAAAATTGTTTAAAATTACATGCTCTATCTGAATCATGAAAGTTTATTTTGGCCTAGACTGTCCCTTTAAAGCTAATTTAAAGGAAACAAATATACTACTGAAAGTCATTAGTAAATATTTGTTTTCTTTAAATTAGTTCAGATATTCGTTTTGTCAAAATGAAACAAATATCTGTAGTTTTGTTACAAATGTGAATTTGTAGCGAAACAAATGCACATATCTATTAGAAACACATTAATGTAAAAACAATTTTATACTACATATGGCGACCCAAAGGCTACATGCAGTCCTTGGCACTAATGTTTGTGCCCCTTCAGGAAAATCAGAATAAACAACATATGACATCATTTTTAAAGCCATAGGAAAACGTATAACTAAAAATGTGTGCTTTGGGGTGACCCAAACTCAGAAAAGCTCTCTGAAGAAAAGAACAGCAGACATGAGGCACGCTGCATCCAGTGGTGGGATTCAGCCGGTTCTCACCAGTTCTTGCAAACCTGTTCCTAGAATTTCCTAGGTTCTCAAGTGCTGGTTGGGTGATGCCATCTTCCTTAAAGGGACACTGTCCTATAAAATTGTTTTTCCTTAAATATGTTTCCAATTTCTTGTTATACCAGCAGCAGAGTATACAATGTATGTGAAATTGCTCCTTCAGGCTTATTTCAATCAAGAAGACAGTTTAAACATTGGCACTATTTAGGCAATCCCCACTATTGACAAATAATAAGTGAGAATGACAATTTTTCACACTTCTAAGATACAAATTATATTGTGTGTGGGTTGGTGCTAGTGCATAAATTGATATTTCTACAAGAAAAATGTGGAAGTAAGAGAACTAAGCACAGGAGAGTATGCACTTCTAGCACTCTATGTCCAGACTCTCGGGTAGTACTGATATGAGAAATTGAAATATATCATGACGGTACAGATTCTCATGTATTAATGTATCTCATGTATTAATGTATGAGATTCTGATAAGAGTGAAGAGATATCTGTATTCTACTATATATCTAGATCCATCAACGTGATATAAAGTAAGGTACATAACTAAATCTACCTAAAGGGATATTGATTAGGAGATCTCATTTTTAACCCATCTTAGTATACCCATAGGTGACCTGTACCATCCTTACATTGTAGTCAGAGACAGTTTATACTCCAATACCCAACCAGTGTGACATACAATATTTGAGTACTGTAGGCATTGATATAATTATTTATGTTCACAACGGTTTGTCATAGACAGGACAGAGCTTACTTTAAGTATTTTAATTCTCTGTGTGTTTTGTTTTGTTCACATATTTTAACCAATTATAATAAAAGTTATATTTTATTTCAATCAAGGTCTGCTATAGTTTTGTAATTTGATATAAACAACTGTTTTTAATGAGTTAAAGAGACAGTACACTATAAAATAGTTTTTCCATTAATGTATTTTCAAAGACTTGTTATACCAGCTGCAGAGTATAAAATGTATGGGAAATTGCATTTTCAGGTTTATTTGTGTATATTAAATAGCTGGTTTTGTGCTTTTAAACCACAGCCTTTTACAATGGGTTGAGCTTCAGATAATATCACATCTCATTATGCTATCACTTTGTGTACACATACTTGCTTCCTTATCTTATATTTGTCTGGAAAACCAAAGCTCAATACTTATAGAGAACAATGGAAAATTAAAATTGTATTACTTAACTATTCTGCACCCTACTGGGAGTGTATTTTTTTCTGCTGGCTGTGTTTACTTAGGCTTATCAATAGCCTAGACTCCGGTATAGAAACTTTCAGTAGAGGTGGGGATACCACAGGCTAAATCAGCTATTTCAAATTCTGAAATAGGAGTAAAGGAGTTTCTTGAAAACAATTTAATGCACTCTAGCAGATACAATGGATCATTGGGAATAATTTAAAGGGGTTAATTTTTTGGGTGAACTGTCCCTTTAAACCAGTGAGGCTGAAAGTGTAAAGGTTCTAACATCACAGCACACATTTTCTAACTTTTTATATTATAGAGAAGTTACAGAACTTATGCCTGCAACCTTACCTAAATCTATTATATAATTGTATCTATCTATCTATCTATCTATCTATCTATCTATCTATCTATCTATCTATCTATATATATATATATATATATATATATAATATATAAAACTGTATATATAATATTGAGGACATATATACATTACAATAAGCATACAGGTATATAAACAAAAAAAGAAAAGTTAAACAATAAAAAATGACCCTGTACCTGATAAGAAGTTGTAAACATAAAGAGAAAGTGCCTCCTTTTTTGACCCTGTTGTTCTTCCGATAGTCCACTCATGGGCCTCTAATACAACAGTAACTTATATAACATAAGGTTTTATATATAATTTTATATTATTTTTTCTTTAATATACATACATTTACATGCAGCCTTTAAGGTTTTAAAATACTGATCTGCGGCTCCTGTGCTAGGAAGTTGCCAATCACTGATGTAAAAGATAAAAGGCAGCTTTTCACTGCTAAATGCCTCATATCTATGTTTCATTTACATTTTCTTTTGTGAAGGTGAAGGGCTTTGCAAGTACAAAAAAAAACAGAACTCTAATTCTAAATAGGAATTATGCATTGTATCAATACTTGTTCTATGTTTGCAGTAAAAACTATCAAACTCTCTGGGTTAACAATATTGCTTATCTAAATTTACATATGCTTGAATTGTAAAAAGTAAACAAATGAGAGTGCTGTTTCTTTTTTACATAATAAAAATGAAAAAGTGACATGCACACCTGTCTAGTATATATATAGATAGATAATAGATAGATATACAGTATACGATTTACGTAAATCAATGCTATTCATTCCAGATTTTATTTGGCTACAGAGAGCAACTTCAAGTCATGTTTTATATGCATATACCCATAATCCTTTGCGGGTGTCACACACTGTGATAATCATGCATCTGAAGCAGACTGATAACAGCCTGTATTAGGCATATGAATAAGCTTTGAGGGCTCACATTTATGCCGTGAAGGGAATTGTATACTCCTTTTCACACACACACTCGTTTTTGTGCCTAATTGAGAATGAAAGCAAATACAATTACTGAAATACTCATCCGTGAATTGGAAAAGACTGTATTAGAAACCTGTTACATTAAATGCATAAATCTTAGAGGGAGGAAAAAATTTACAAAATATGTTTTTATGTTTTTTTTTAAATAAATCTCACATACAAAACTTTAAAATACATATTCAAAAGCTGAAAAAATAAATTTAAATTAAAAATCTATCTGTCCTCTATCATCTATCTTTCTTTCTATCTATCTATCTTTCTATCTATCTATCTATCTATCTATCTATCTATCTATCTATCTATCTATCTATCTGATTCAGGTATTAGGCAATAAACCTATAATTAGAGCTCAGGTAAAAGTCAGTAATCCGCTATGCAGCTTGTTACCTAGCAAATAATCTCACTTACTAAAATGATTTTCAACTAGTAATCCAATATTTGAGAATTATTATATGTAGCTAATTTTGCCTACATAGTTATTATTCAATCAATAATCCCATGCATGTCTGAGAGTATATAACTAATAATCTCACATAACCTCACTAATCTGATGCACAGGGCTAGAGCTGAACGTGCAACTCACAAGTGCTCACAATTTAACTGCATGAAAATAAATCATCTGAGTGTAGCAACAAATATGACTATGCAGTTAAAGGGACAGTCAAGTCCAAAAAAAACTTTCATTTTTCAAATAGGGCATGTAATTTTAAACAACTTTCCAATTTACTTTTATCAACAATTGTGCTTTGTTCTCTTGGTATTCTAGTTGAAAGCTAAACCTAGGGAGGCACATATGATAATTTCTAAGCCCTTGAAGGCCGCCTCTATTTTATTTACTTTTCACAGCAGGGGAGAGCAAGCTCATGTAGGCCATATAGATAGCATTGTGATCACGCCCGTGGCTAGTGGCAGACACTGCACTAATTGGCTAAAATGCAAGTCAATTGATAATAACTAAAAGTCATGTGATTAGGGGCGGTCAGAAGATGCTTAGATACAAGTTAGTCACAGAAGTAAAAAGTGTATTAATATAACAGTGTTGGTTTTGCAAAACTGGGGAATGGGTAATAAAGGGATTATCAATCTTTTTAAACAACAAAAATTCTGGTGTTGACTGTCACTTTAACCAGTGTAGCACTATCCTGTCACAACATACCTTATAACTTTTGCTACATTATTATTAGGGATGGGTGAATGTTTTGCAACATTTGAGAAATTAAACAAATTTTAACGCATTCCTTTGTACGTTTCAAATGTTTGTACAACATTATAATATCTGCTTAATGTAATAGTATTTCTAATGCTTTTTTTTAAATGTAATACTCATTTCTAATTTTTCTAATAATTCAAATCAAATTATGCAATATTTGAATTTGAAAAATTTGAATGATAATAGTTAAAATAGTGTTTCTAATGCTCTCTTTAAATTCAATATTCGAATTTGAAAAATTTGAATACATATAATTGTATCTATTATGTATCAATTTACTATATTTCTTATGACATGAACTATTAAACGTCTGAAAAGTATTTGTTGAATTGAATGTTATATTGGAAAATCTCAAATGTAGATATTCTATCTAATTATGAACATTTAAAAACATGAAAGTAACATTCAAAAACCGGAAAAAACATTTAATTACCAAATTGTAATGGTTTTTCCTTCTTATCAACATTTGATTGTCCAAAATGAATGTCCACAGGACTATTCATTCTACCAAACAAATTACCTTTCAGCACATTCACCCATCCTTAATTATTATCTGTAGCTGGTCAAACCAAACTACTATTTACCACTGTATATACTTTAGTGCCAGCTACATGATGTTTTTTAATGTGCTTTTACCTTAAAGGGGTGGGAAATAGAACTTGTGTAGTTGTGTAGTTAAACACGTTTGCAATTCATTATTGATTATGTCCCCTCTTCCTGTTATTTAGCTCTGCAAGTTGTGGGCTTTCCAAATCCATGGAGATCCTATAGTCTTATGTTGAAACCCTGATTTCCCCTTATATCTCTTTTTCTTTCATGTAATTAGCAAGAGTCCATGAGCTAGTGACGTATGGGATATACATTCATACCAGGAGGGGCAAAGTTTCCCAAACCTCAAAATGCCTATAAATACACCCCTCACCACACCCACAATTCAGTTTTACAAGCTTTGCCTCCCATGGAGGTGGTGAAGTAAGTTTGTGCTAGATTCTACGTTGATATGCGCTTCGCAGCAGGCTGAAGCCCGGTTTTCCTCTCAGAGTGCAGTGAATGTCAGAGGGATGTGAAGAGAGTATTGCCTATTTGAATACAATGGTCTTCCTCTAGGGGATCTATTTCATAGGTTCTCTGTTATCGGTCGTAGAGATTTCTTCTCCTACCTCCATTTTCAGATCGACGATATACTCTTATATACCATTACCTCTACTGATTCTCGTTTCAGTACTGGTTTGGCTATCTACTATATGTAGATGAGTGTCTTTGGGTAAGTAAGTCTTATTATATTTATGACACTCTAAGCTATGGTTGGGCACTTTATATGTAAAGTTCTAACTATATGTGTTTAAACTTATATTTGCCATGATTCAGGATAATCAGTATTCCTTCATTCAGACTGTCAGTTTCATTATTTGGGATAATGCATATGAATAAATATTTTTTTCTTACCTTAAAAATTTTCAATTTACTTTTTTCCCTGCGGGCTGTTAGGCTCGCGGGGGCAGAAAATGCTTCAATTTATTGCGTCATTCTTGGCGCAAACTTTTTTGGCACAAAATTTTGTCATTTCCAGCGCCATAGTTGACACTGGAAGTTGTTCGTGGTTGCGTCATTTTTTGATGCATGTGTCTTAGGCTTTTTTTTCGCGAAAAAATGTGGGCGTCGTTTTCGGTGCCAGAGGATGTGGTGTCATACTTGGCGCCAAAAAATATGGGCGTTGTACTTGGCGCCAATAATGTGGGCGTCATACTTGGCGCCAAAAAATGTGGGCGTCATACTTGTTTCCACCTTTTTTCACATTATTTAAGTCTCACTTTTTCATTGCTTCTGGTTGCTAGAGTCTTGTTTATTTTGCATTTTTTCCCATTCCTGAAACTGTCATTTAAGGAATTTGATAATTTTGCTTTATATGTTGTTTTTTCTATTACATATTGCAAGATGTCTCAACCTGACCCTGGATCAGAATCTACTTCTGGAAAGACGCTGCCTGATGCTGGTTCTACCAAAGGTAAGTGCATTTGTTGTAAAATTTGGTAACTGTTCCTCCGGCTGTTGTTTGTGTTAGTTGTCATGATAAACTTTCTAACGTCTCCATTAGTAATAATTCTTTACCTGTTGTTTTTCCTTCAACATCTAATGTTCAGGATGTCTCTGTTAATGTAAAAGAATTTGTTTCTAAATCTATTAGGAAGGCTCTGTCTGTTATTCCTCCTTCCAGTAAACGTAAAAGGTCTTTTAAAACTTCTCATATTTCAGATGAATTTTTAAGTGACCGCTATCATTCTGACTTATCTGTTTCTGATGAGGATCTATCTGGTTCAGAAGATTCTGCCTCAGATATTGACACTGATAAATCTTCATATTTATTTAAGATGGAGTTTATTCGTTCTTTACTTAAAGAAGTGTTGATTGCATTAGATATGGAGGAGTCTAGTCCTCTTGATACTAAATCTACTAAGCATTTAAATTCGGTTTTTAAACCTCATGTAGTTATTCCAAAAGTTTTTCCAGTTCCTGATGCTATTTCAGAAGTAATTTCTAGGGAATGGAATAGTCTGGGTACTTCATTTACTCCTTCTCCAAGGTTTAAGAAATTGTACCCTGTGCCATCTGATAGATTAGAATTTTGGGACAAAATCCCTAAAGTTGATGGGGCTATCTCTACTCTTGCTAAACATACTACTATTCCTACGGCGGATAGTACTTCCTTTAAGGATCCTTTAGATAGGAAGCTTGAATCTTTTCTAAGGAGAGCTTATTTATGTTCAGGTAATCTTCTTAGACCTGCTGTTTCTTTGGCTGATGTTGCTGCAGCTTCCACTTTCTGGTTGGAGGCTTTAGCGCAACAAGTGTCAGACCATAATGCTTATAGCATTGTTAAACTTCTTCAACATGCTAATAACTTTGTGTGTGATGCCATTTTTGATATCATTAGAATTGATGTCAGGTATATGTCTTTAGCTATTTTAGCTAGAAGAGCTTTATGGCTTAAATCTTGGAATGCAGATATGACTTCTAAGTCAACATTGCTTTCTCTTTCTTTCCAAGGTAATAAATTATTTGGTTCACAGTTGGATTCTATAATTTCAACTATTACTGGGGAGAAAGGAACCTTTATGCCTCAGGACAAAAAATCTAAAGGTAAATATAGGGCTGCTAATCATTTTCATTCCTTTTGTCAGAATAAGGAACAGAAGCCTGACCCTTCCCCTAAAGGAACGGTTTCCGTTTGGAAACCTTCTCCAGTCTGGAATAAATCCAAGCCTTTTTGAAAGTCAAAACCAGCTCCCAAATCCACATGAAGGTGCGGCCTTCATTCCAGCACAGCTGGTAGGGGGCAGGTTAAGATTTTCAAAGATATTTGGATCAATTCGGTTCACAGTCTTTAGATTCAGAACATTGTTTCACAAGGGTACAGAATAGGTTTCAAGGTAAGGCCGTCTGTGAGAAGATTTTTTTCTCTCACGCATTCCAGTAAACCCAGTGAAGGCTCAGGCGTTTCTGAAATGTGTTTCAGATCTAGAGTTGGCTGGGGTAATTGTGCCAGTTCCAGTTCTGGAACGGGGTCTGGGGTTTTACTCAAATCTATTCATTGTACCAAAGAAGGAGAATTCCTTCAGACCAGTTCTGGATCTAAAAATATTGAATCGTTATGTTAGGATACCAACATTCAAAATGGTGACTATAAGGACTATTCTGCCTTTTGTTCAGCAAGGGCATTATATGTCTACAATAGACTTACAGGATGCATATCTTCATATTCCAATTCATCCAGATCACTATCAGTTCCTGAGATTCTCTTTTCTAGACAAGCATTACCAGTTTGTTGCCCTTCCGTTTGGCCTAGCAACAGCTCCAACGATCTTTTCAAAGGTTCTCGGTGCCCTTCTCTCTGTAATCAGAGAACAGGGTATTACGGTATTTCCTTATTTGGATGATATCTTGGTACTTGCTCAGTCTTTACATTCTGCAGAATCTCATACGAATCAACTTGTGTTGTTTCTTCAAAGACATGGTTGGAGGATCAATTTACCAAAGAGTTCCTTGATTCCTCAGACAAAGGTAACCTTTTTGGGTTTTCAAATAGATTCAGAGTCCATGACTTTGTCTCTAACAGAAAAGAGACGTCTGAAGTTGGTTTCAGCTTGAAACCTTCAGTCTCAATCATTCCCTTCGGTAGCTTTGTGCATGGAAATTCTAGGTCTCATGACTGCTGCATTGGACGCGATCCCTTTTGCTCGTTTTCACATGAGACCTCTCCAGCTTTGTATGCTGAACCAGTGGTGCAGGGATTATACAAAGATATCACAATTAATATCCTTAAATCCCAATGTCCGATCTTCTCTGACTTGGTGGTGGAATCACCATCGTCTAATTCAAGGGGCCTCTTTTGTTCGTCCAACCTGGACTGTGATCTCAACAGATGCAAGTCTTTCAGGTTGGGGAGCTGTATGGGGATCTCTGACAGCGCAGGGGGTTTGGGAATTTCAGGAGGCGAAATTACCAATCAACATTTTGGAACTCCGTGCGATTTTCAGAACTCTTCAGATCTGGCCTCTTCTGAAGAGAGAATCGTTTATTTGTTTTCAGACAGACAATGTCACAACCGTGGCGTATGCCAATCATCAAGGTGGGACTCACAGTCCTCAGGCTATGAAAGAAGTATCTCGGATACTTGTATGGGTGGAATCCAGCTCCTGTCTAATTTCTGCGGTTCACATCCCAGGTGTAGACAATTGGGAAGCGGATTATCTCAGTCGCCAGACGTTACATCCGGGCGAATGGTCTCTTCACCCAGAGGTATTTCTTCAGATTGTTCAAATCTGGGGACTTCCAGAAATAGATCTGATGGCCTCTCGTTTAAACAAGAAACTTCCCAGGTATCTGTCCAGATCCAGAGATCCTCAGGCGGAAGCAGTGGACGCGTTGTCGCTTCCTTGGAATTATCAACCTGCTTATATCTTTCCGCCTCTAGTTCTTCTTCCAAAATTCTAATGGAACGTTCGTTTGTATTGCTGGTGGCTCCAGTATGGCCTCACAGGTTTTGGTATGCGGATCTCGTTCGGATGGCAAGTTGCCAACCTTGGACACTTCCGTTAAGGCCAGACTTTCTATCTCAAGGCCCATTTTTCCATCAGGATCTCAAATCATTAAATTTGAAGGTATGGAGATTGAACGCTTGATTCTTAGTCATAGAGGTTTCTCTGACTCAGTTATTAATACTATGATACAGGCTCGTAAATCTGTGTCTAGAAAGATTTATTACCGAGTCTGGAAGGCTTACATTTCTTGGTGTTCTTCTCATAAATTCTCTTGGCATTCTTTTAGAATTCCTAGAATTTTACAGTTTCTTCAGGATGGTTTGGATAAGGGTTTGTCTGCAAGCTCTTTGAAAGGTCAAATCTCTGCTCTTTCTGTTTTTTTTTCACAGAAAGATTGCTAATCATCGTGATATTAATTGTTTTGTACAGGCTTTGGTTCGTATCAAGCCTGTCATTAAGTCAATCTCTCCTCCTTGGAGTCTTAATTTGGTTCTGAGGGCTTTACAGGCTCCTCCGTTTGAACCTATGCATTCTCTGGATATTAAATTACTTTCTTGGAAAGTGTTGTTCCTTTTGGCCATCTCTTCTGCTAGAAGAGTTTCTGAGTTATCTGCTCTTTCTTGTGAATCTCCTTTTCTGATTTTTCATCAGGATAAGGCGGTGTTGCGGACTTCATTTAAATTTTTACCTAAGGTTGTGAATTCTAACAACATTAGTAGAGGAATTGTTGTCCCTTCATTGTGTCCTAATCCTAAGAATTCTCTGGAGAGATCTTTACATTCTTTGGATGTAGTAAGAGCTTTGAAATATTATGTTGAAGCTACTAAAGGTTTTAGAAAGACTTCTAGTCTATTTGTTATCTTTTCTGGTTCCAGGAAAGGTCAGATGGCTTCTTGGTTAAAGTCTTTGATTCATCATGCTTATGTAGAGTCGGGTAAGTCCCCGCCTCAAAGGATTACGGCTCATTCTACTAGGTCAGTTTCTACTTCCTGGGCTTTTAGGAATGAAGCTTCTGTTGATCAAATTTGCAAAGCAGCAACTTGGTCTTCTTTGCATACTTTTACTAAATTCTACAATTTTGATGTTTTTTCTTTTTCTGAAGCAGTTTTTGGTAGAAAAGTACTTCAGGCAGCTGTTTCAGTTTGATTCTTCTGCTTATAATTTCAGTTTTTTTCATTATAAGATTAAAACTTTTTGATTTGGGTTGTGGATTATTTTTTCAGCGGAATTGGCTGTCTTTATTTTATCCCTCCCTCTCTAGTGACTCTTGCGTGGAAGTTCCACATCTTGGGTATCTGCTATCCCATACGTCACTAGCTCATGGACTCTTGCTAATTACATGAAAGAAAACATAATTTATGTAAGAACTTACCTGATAAATTCATTTCTTTCATATTAGCAAGAGTCCATGAGGCCCACCCTTTTTGTGGTGGTTATGATTTTTTTGTATAAAGCACAATTATTCCAATTCCTTATTTTTGATGCTTTCGCTCCTTTCTTATCACCCCACTTCATGGCTATTCGTTAAACTGAATTGTGGGTGTGGTGAGGGGTGTATTTATAGGCATTTTGAAGTTTGGGAAACTTTGCCCCTCCTGGTAGGAATGTATATTCCATACGTCATTAGCTCATGGACTCTTGCTAATATGAAAGAAATTAATTTATCAGGTAAGTTCTTACATAAATTATGTTTTTTGCTGTGGATAATTAGAGACAGTTATCAAACAGGCAATAAAGTGATCAAACACTGAACATTGCAAACAATGGAATGGTGGAGGGAAGCCCTGGTAGCTACTTTAACATTGCCATCTTTCACACAGTCATTGCTAGCATAGTTCAGTGTTTGGATTCTTTATTGCCTGTTTTATATCTGTCCTTAAAGGGACATTAAACACCAAATAAATGCTAGATAGAATGAATTATTCAAAGAAAATATTAGTCTGAGAATAACATGTATTTTTTTAAATTTCATTAATGTTTAAACATTGACAAAATAGGTGTAACATTTTAGTGTCAATAAATCAATGGGAGCTGTCACGTTGTAACGTAGGTTACCTTCTCTGCTGTGGCCAATTGGAGACAGTTATAAATAGGTCACTAGAGTGTGCATCCAATGGCTGTGTTGAATATAACAGTGTTCTGTGCCTTTTAAGGTGTTATATAGTAAAGAAATTACATGCTCTAATTTGTTATAGCATGTCATTTTAAAGCTTAACACCCCTTTAATGCTTTCTGTTTAACCTCCAATAAGGGGTAAAACTAGGGTTGCCACCTCAGTCATGTTTTCTTGGACACTTATGAGTTACACATGCTGCAGGGTATGCAGGGAGGAACATGTATTGTGTTTCTGGACAGCACTTTTCATATTCCCCCCTGCACACCCTGCAGCATGTGTAACTTATAAGTGTTCTGTATTTTAAGGGATGGGTGGTAACCCTAGGTAAAACACATAATAAAAGTACCATATGGAAGCCACAGAGAAGAGACGGTCCTCCTACTGAGCCCTCCAGCAGCTCTAGTTGCACAGCTGGGTCATATGACCAGCAGTATTCTGCAACTTCTGATGTTTAACCCTTTGCATGTCATTTCTGGCTATAAAGGCCCTTTAAAGGGACACTGAACCCAATTTTTTTCTTTTGTGATTCAGATAGAGCATGCAATTTTAAGCAACATTCTAATTTACTCCTATTATCAAATGTTCTTCATTCTCTTGGTATGTTTATTTGAAAAGCAAAAATGTAAGTTTAGATGCCGGCCCATTTTTGGTGAACAACTTAGGTTGTCCTTGCTGATTGGACAGCACCAATAAACAAGTGCTGTCCATGGTTCTGAACCGAACATTTGCTGGCTCCTTAGCTTAGATTCCTTCTTTTTCAAATAAATATAGCAAGAGAACGAAGAAAAATTTATAATAGTAGTAAATTAGAAAGTTGCTTAAAATTGCATGCTCTATCTGAATCATGAAAGAAAAAAATTGAGTTCAGTGTCCCTTTAAGTTTCCTGAGCAAAAAGAGAGACATATGGGAAAAATTAGGTTTCAACAATACATTATGGAGACTAAAACCCTGGACTTATTTTCTCAGTATTTAAAGGAACAATGTACTGTAAAATTGTATTTGGGTCCCAAATATCAAAAGTTCGATGGACAAGGTGCCCAGCATTGCAGTGAGCAGACAACATCTGCTGCCCGCAGTTGACATTGCACAAGAAATTGCTTGCACAGCTGCGCCGCCTACTCTTGTGTGATCAGTTGAGAGAAAACAAGACATGTCAATCATCTAGATTTAATCAGGATGATTCCACCCCGCCACCCTTGAGGTATGGAGGAGAAACTAAGTAGAAGTGGTCTTAAGACTGCAGCTTCTTAAAGTGAAAGTAAATCCTAGCGTTTTACAAACGCTAGGATTTACTATTGAAACAAATAAAGGGCACTTTCATTCATGAAGTATAAGATACTTCATGTGGAAAGCTCCTTTATTTGATTCAATCGATCAAATAGCTGTGCGGTAAATCCAGCTTGGCGCACATGGGAGCCGGATTTACCGCACTGCTATTGGCTAAGAGGTGAAAACGTCACCTCTTAGCCAATTTTTTTTTAGCCGTGCTCTGCTGTAGGAGCTAAGAGCGGCAATCGATTGAATCAAATAAAGGAGCTTTCTACATGGAGTATCTTATACTTCATGAATGAAAGTGCGCTTTATTTATTTCAATAGTCAATCCTAGCATTTGTAAAACGCTAGGATTTACTTTCACTTTAACTAGCATTTCAGGCCACCCCCCACATTTCACAAGCCATCCGCCTATAATTGGTGTTTTTTTCAAATAAGTTTTGTAACTTTTTATCGGTTTTATATTTGGTTTTATTTTTATCTATTGTTTTATGGACACTGTGTAGCATTTCTGCTAGGAACAGCTACATCAGCCCTAATAAAGCTTTCACTACTCACACGCTAAAGGGAGTTTATTTTCCATTGGAGCAGCTCACTCACTGATTCCTATGGATTTAGAGATTTGCGCAACACACAAATGCGTTTTGGGCCTATAAACGGGCCTTTTTCAATGTGATACGTTTAAAATGCATTACTTGAATTACCTCCATGTATTCAAGTATTTATGTATATTGGGAAAACAACCCTCTGGTGACATCATACAAACCGGCAATCTGAGTAAATTTTCTATTGGTCAATGTCAGCTGCCATTGACCAATGGTGTTCTAGGGGGGGTGTCAAAATATCAGACTCGTCATCGCATTGTCAGTATTGGTTACTCGGCTGTTATCAACCATTCTTATATTCATGTTAACTGCTTGCTTTCCAAATACATTTTCAAAGAATACATTCTTCAGTCGTGTTATCAATGATTATTAATGATTATTAATCTTATGTGTCAGTATGATATCTTCACATAATTCATGTGTCAATTTCCATCAATCTGGATTTTTGCAACATTGTATTAAGTTGTTGCATTAATACACAAAGATACCAAATAGTGTGTCAACACTAAAAACTGTAACACTTAACAGTATTCTTGAACTCAGAATCTATTTACAACCTTACGATGACAGTCCTTTTCTAAATGTAAACCCAATAATTGTTTTGTTCATTCATTCCATGAGGAAAAATGGTATCTAATAAGTATACCCATTAAGTTTCTTTTTTCAACAGGATTTTCTCTGCATTGTACTTGGGGGACATGTTTTGAAGGAACGGATGCTGTGTGTGTGTGTTTGTTCACTTTATGATTTAATAGCTTTAGTGCTGTGGCTTGTTCACTTGAGAAACTGATGGTTTCTGTTGAGCCACAGTTTATGGCTTACATTTTAAATATCATTTTGTAATCCCCTGACTCATTGGCTTATGTCATGAGATGCAGGACATATGCAGGACACAGCAATGATGGTACAACTCTATTTTATTACAGAGCATAGCAATACACATCCAGACAGGTTGATTGTACTAAACTAACTGCGACACAGACACCGGACCTAAGCCCCGCCCACAAGCTAGTGACATCACATCCTGCTCTCATCACATCTTCCCCTTTTTCAAAGGCAAAGCATACATTCGCATATATTAAATAACAAGGTACACCAACAGGGTATACAACAACATTTTGTTTTAGAACATTATAAAACAGATAGATTAGAAAACATGAACAAATAAATTACATCCTGACTTGGACATCGGGGTAGACTACCCTAGTCCACAGTGACCATGGGATTATTCTGCCCATACTTCCGGTCACTGTTCTAGCTAAAGTCAGTCCCTGTATCGGGCCGGAAGCCTCACCACTCTTCCGCTTGATGTAACTTTGCATGAACTGTCCTCTGATACAGAAGATGGTGAACAAGAGTCTGCTGGAGGCAAAGATATATCCCCGCTATGATCTTGCTGAGGGGAAGGCACCTCTCTTAGAACAGGGGATCCCACCGGCGGTGGTACTGAGGTATCCGGTTCCAGACTCTCAGGTACAGGCTGAAGATGTCTTCGGTTACGGCGTGTAACCGTCCCTCCCTCTGTAAGGACTGTGTAAGACCTTGGTTCTGGAGAGCGGCCCACTACCGTAGCAGGCGTCTTCCATTTCTTCTCATCATCCAGTTTAATTCTGACACTTTGGCCCGCTTTCAGTTCCTGTAAAGGCCTGACAGAATGTCTCCTGTCGTAGAAGAAACGATAACCCTTTTTGGCCTCTTCATCCCTCCTAAGGACTTCGTCCCGAGGAACAGGGCCAGGCGGCTTGAAGACACCCACTGAGGGTAAAGTGGTGCGAATCTGGCGTCCTAGCATCAGCTGTGCCGGGCTAAACCCGGTGGCTTGAATGGGCGTCGCCCTGTATGACAAGAGGGCTAGGTACGGTTCAGATTGCTTTAGAATGAATTTTGTTGTTTGAACTGCCCTTTCAGCCATTCCGTTGGCCTGCGGATAATGTGGACTTGACGTGGAATGTACAAAATCATATTCCCTGCTGAAAGCACTGAACTCTGTAGAAGCGAACTGCATGCCATTATCACTCACCAACTCCATTGGAATGCCCCAGCGGGCGAACAGGCTCTTCAGGCGAATGATAACGGCCTGACTTGTGATATCATTCAGGGGTGCTATTTCCAAATACCTGGAATAGTAGTCGATAACAACAAGAAACTTTTTCCCGTGCAGTTCGCACAAATCAGCAGCTATTTTCTGCCACGGCCCCGCAGGCAGCGGAGTAGACATTAAGGGCTCCCTTCTCTGAGTAGGCCGGCGTTCCCGGCAAAAGGCACATTTAGACACGTGATTTGCAATGTCGGAGCTGATCCCAGGCCACCACACAGCTGTAGCTGCTCTTTCTCTGCACTTTGTAATGCCTAAGTGGCCATCGTGAATCCTGTTTAACATCTCCTTCCTCATGCTGACAGGAATTACAATACGGTCTTGGAACAGCACCAACCCCTCCAGCTCCGTGAGCTGTGACCTCTCTGGCTGGTAAGCATTTAAAGACATCCAGGCTGCCCGGCTCTCGGGCCAGCCATCTCTTATGTACCTTATAACTTCTTGCAGATCTGTGTCCAAATATGTCTCTTTCTTTATCTCTTCCAGTTTCCTTGAGGAAATGGACTTAGAGGCCAGAACAGAATCAACATACACTTTTACATCCGACTCTGTGGAGGATTCTTCAGCAGCAGCCAGCGGGAGCCTGGACAGTGTATCTGCCACAACCAGCTGCTTCCCCGGCACATGCACTGCCTGAACATTGAACCTGAGCAGTCTCATTAAAAGTCTCTGGCATCTCAAGGGTGTTTTGTCGATGTCATAAGAATTGATAAGAGGGACTAGCGGTTTGTGGTCAGTTTCCAGACTAAATTTCTCCAAACCCACTAGATAACGCTGAAAGCGCTCACAGGCCCAAACTGCAGCCAGGCACTCTTTCTCAATTTGAGCGTATTTTGACTCCGCAGCCGTCAGTGTGCGGGAACAGTAGGCGATGGGCTGTAGTTTGTTGTCATTCAGCTGCAGGAGTGCAGCCCCCAACCCATAACTGCTTGCATCAGCACTAACCACAGTCTTTTTTGAAGGGTCGTAGAACCCCAGCACTGGGGCAGAGCCCAGCAGGGACTTAGCATGCAGGAACGCTTTTTCTTGTGAGGGTCCCCAGACCCAGGCAACATCTTTCTTAAGCAACTCTGTGATAGGGTGTAAAACTGTAGATAAATCTGGAAGAAACTTGCCCACGTAATTCACAAGGCCCAATATCTGTCTCAGCTCATGTACATCAGAAGGGCTTTTCATCTGTTCGATAGCCCGAATTTTCTCGGGGTCCGGCTTGATGCCATCCCCGTTGATGATATGCCCAAAGTAGCATAATTCAGTTTTCCTAAAATGACATTTTTCTTTATTCAGCTTCAGCCCAGACTCTTTGATAGCCTGCAGCACACAACTCAAACGCTGATCATGCTCCTCCACTGTAGACCCATACACTAGAATGTCGTCCATGACGACTGCTGTGCCCACGTGGCCACTCAGGAGAGAACTCATTTCCCTTTGAAAGATCTCAGGAGCGGAGGATATCCCAAAGGGAAGTCTGCAGAAGCAGAACCGACCTACCGGAGTGATAAAGGTAGTCAGTTTGCGGCACTTTGGATCCAGGGGGATCTGCCAAAAGCCGCTAGAAGCGTCTAATGTGGAAAAGAACTTCGCCCCAGCCAACTTCGGGGCTATATCTTCCAACGTCGGCAGCACAAATCTCTCCCTCTTCACTGCCTCATTCAACCTTTTCAGGTCCACACAGATGCGCACCTTCCCATTTTTCTTTGCAACTGGAACAATGGGGGCACACCAATCAGTTGCTTCAACAACCTCTTCAATAACCCCCATAGACTTCATGCGCATGAGCTCTTTCTCCACTTGAGGCATGAGCGGGAACGGAATTCTACGAGGAGTAGAAATACTGTATGGGACTGCATCACTTTTAAGTGCTATACGGACAGGTTTGCAGTTCAGTAGGCCCAACTCGCCAAACATATCTTCAGAGACCTCATTCACTCTGGCCACAAGGCCCAAGTCACAGGCTGCTTTTCTGCTCAATAAACTGTTAACACACTGACCTCGGATCACATGCACCCACATGGTGAACTTTTTTTGTTTGTACTCACAGCTGGCGAGAAATTTCCCCACACAATCAATGCGGCCACCAGGACTATGGACGTTTGTCGTAACCTTCGCCAGCTGGGGCTGTCGAGGCAGTTTCATAAATTCAGCAAAAGACATTACAGTGATATCAGCTCCTGTGTCAATCTTAAAATCAACATTGGCTCCCATTACAGTAAAAGTAACTTTCCAATCTTCCTCTGAGCTTGTCCGTTCCACAACAGACCCCACAAAAGACACTTCCTGACCCTCCTGGTCACTGTCCACCTGCATCTCCTTAATGTATTCAGTTTTACACACCACTTCAAAATGGCCTATTCTGTTACATTTTCTGCATCTTTTATCTCTGGCCGGGCATATGGCACTCTGATCATGAGCCCGGTAGCACCGTGTGCATCGGCCATGTTGCGCCCATCCACTTCTAGGCCTTTCCAGTACTTTTGATCTACCGCTCACACTGTGCCTTTCACTAGTAATTTTTCTAGACTGTTGCACTTCATCCACAATACTCTCAGACCTCAGATCAGCACTTTGCTTTTTCACCAGTTCACTCTGGCGGGCCATCCTAATAGCCCCTTCTAACGTTAAATCAGGCTCTAACTGCAGCTTCAGGGAGACTTCAGCATCTGCAATTCCAATAACTATTCTGTCTCTGATTTGCTCTTCTTTAGCAACACCAAACTCACAGAATTCAGCTAATTCATACAGGCTGCGCACAAATGACTCCACAGATTCTCCCACACGCTGATTACGTTTGTGAAAACAAGCTCTCTCATGAATCACATTTCTTTTGGGCACAAAGTGGGCACTGAGTTTATCCATAACTATATCAAAGTTAACTTCTTCCCCTTCTTGAAAAGTAAAAGCATTGAACACTGGCTCTACATCTTTCCCCATGGAGTATAAAAGAGAATTAACTTGTACTTCACCACTCTCCTTGTTCAGTTTGGATGCAATCCTGAAGCGCTGAAACCGCTGACGCCATGTGGGCCAAGCTGCAGGCTGAGAAAAGTCAAAAGGCTCAGGTGGGGTAAACTTTGACATTGCAATCGATCAGGAACAGAAGCGCAGTCCAGAACTTCTGACACCATGTCATGAGATGCAGGACATATGCAGGACACAGCAATGATGGTACAACTCTATTTTATTACAGAGCATAGCAATACACATCCAGACAGGTTGATTGTACTAAACTAACTGCGACACAGACACCGGACCTAAGCCCCGCCCACAAGCTAGTGACATCACATCCTGCTCTCATCACAGCTTATATTCCTGTTAAACAGATTGAGATTGTCTGAACTGGAATTTAAATATATATGTCTTTTAATAGATGATAATAAACTTATGTTTTATTCTGACAATTTAGCTTGAGATTGTGTGCCATTTCCTCCTCTTTTCTTTCCTTTTTTTTCCTTATAATACATATAAGTACATAGGGGGTAGGCAGCACCCCATAGAGGGATCTAATATTTATTAAATAGTACATAGTGCCAGCATTTTCCCCTTTTTGTTAAATCTGTTAGTGACATACTTCACCAGTAGCACTTTTCCTGTGCGTCTTTCCTTCTCTTCTCTTTCAGCTTCATGTGGGCACATTGTACTCTACTTTTGGGACTGAGCTACAGAGATACATAAGTGTCATCCCTGGTGATGTTTTACAGGAGACTGGTCCCTAACGCATTTGGAAATAACTATCTAAGGCTAGAACTTTCTAGTAGGACATTATTAAGTGTGTAAAAGATTTATTAGTTTCACCTACTAAATAGTTCTCCTCCCTTTTGTGTATGTAGTTGGTATACTCTGAGCACTAAAATACCTCTCTTGTTTTGATATATATATATATATATATATATATATATATATATATATATATATATATATATATATATATATATATATATATATATATGTGTGTGTGTGTGTGTGTGTGTGTGTGTGTGTGTATACACCAAAAAATGAGGATAACACTCTTATAATAATTGTACAAAGCAGTATAAAATAGCCATAATTGGTTTCATAAGAAAAGAATGCTTTGTACTGGGATACACTCCAGACAAAGAACCCCAAGATAAATAAATAAACAATGTATTCCCCGCACTCTTTTGAACACAATATATATATAGCAATATTATGAGAACATATGTG